>NC_134362.1:140602545-140840045 GCF_048569485.1 Anomaloglossus baeobatrachus | reverse complement strand
ACCACATGTCATAAGCTGAAGGGAACATAAGGCCCCTAAATGGACTTTCAGAGCCCAAATTGTGCCCCTAACTCCCTATAACCCTGATTCCACTCCCACCACACTTACTGTATTTCTCTGGCTTTGGCAACACTAATTGTATTTTGGTCCTGCCAATAAAGCATATTTGAATTGAATTGAATTGAATTGAGAGAAATAAAGAGAGAGAGAAAGAGAGAGAGAAAGAGAGAGATTGAGAAAGAGAGAAAGAGAGAGAAAGAGAGAGAGAGAAAGAGAGAGAAAGAGAGAGAGAAAAAGAGAGAAAAGGAGAGAAGAGAGAGAGCAATGCAGCCTCATTCCGTGAACTGCTCCGATTTTAGAGGTGTGTCCCGTGGCTCACAGCTGATGTCCGGCTCCTCCCCTCAGTGCATAATTAAATTAAATTATAATTATAAATAAATAATAATTATAATTTAAAAATAAATTAAATTCTTTACCAGGGCGGCCGGGACTTGAACTCGTGAACTAATGCTTCTTAGGCGAGAGCTCTAATTATTGAGCCACTGTCTCTAATGAGAAACATAGGCAGATTTGGTAATCTTGAAGTCTGCATTGCAGAGTGAAGTTCGGTGACAGCGCGGCTCACATCAGGTGCTACGTGGAGAGGACACAGAGCGCTCCCTGTCATCTTCATGTAGCAGAGCTGACAGTGTCGTGTGGATTACTTCGGACCTGGATTGTTGATTGGGGATTAATAAAGAGGTAAATGAGGTGTTTTTTGTCTTTTATTCCAAATAAAGGATTTTTCGTTGTGTGTGTTTATTTACTTTCACTTACAGGTTAATCATGGAAGGTGTCTCGGGGAGATGCTTGTCATGATTAACTCCTTATTACCCCGATTGCCACTGCATCAGGGCAATTCGGGAGGAGCTGGGTAGAGTCCCGGGACTGCCGCATTTAATGGATGCGGCAATTCTGGGCGGCTGCCTGCTGATATTGTTAGGGTTTATTTTACTGCATGATATAGACCTGCCCGCCGGCGGCTGTGATTGGATGCAGTGAGACAGCTGTCACTCATCGTGGAGGCGTGTCTGACTGCAACCAATCAAGGGCGCTGGTGGACAGGGAAAGCACAGAATAACTAATTGAATAATGAAGCGGCAGCCATTTTCAAAAGAGGAAATGCCGCTGGAGATTTGTGACAGCCGTGCAGCGAGACGCCCGTGATCGGTGAGTAGGAAAGAGAGAGGGATTGTGCTGGGGACGCAGGACGCATGCAGATACGAAAGGTGCGCACATACTTACTGTGAAAAGCCATGCTTTTGGTGATAGAACCGTTCTCGAACGTAACTCGAACTGCCGAACTTTAAGCAAATCGTTCGAGTTTGTCGAACGACTCGAACACCCCCCAAAATTACTCGAACATGAAATTGGCGAACCTCGAACCCCCCTCATCTCTGCTAAGGAAAGAATAGTTGAAAGTTATACTGGACTTTGTGTCTAAACTACCCCTGAACAGGTGGGGTTCTGGAGTCTTTAATTGCACTGTGGAGGTGGCCGTGGTGCAGCCCAGAAAAGAAGCACTGGCCTGAAGCAAGGGCTTGCTGTTGCCTACAACTACTGCCCTCTGCCACCCTCACATCAGTGGGAGTAAGGAAAAAAGTAAAAAAAAAATTCCAAAAATGCCTCTAAATATGAAAAAACAACTGGAATTAAAATTGTACTTGAATTTTACAAAAATGTGCCTTGTCCAAAATGCAGAATTTATTTTTGTAATTCACTTTCCAGCTGATTCATCAAAATGGCAGACATTTTTCTGAACCATAAAGGGCAATCAAAAGGTTAAAAAAGAAAAAGAAAATCCTTATTCTCACTTCACTGCTCACCTCACTGGCCTCTCCACTCTTCACTGTTACCTCTTCGTCCCTAGCTGACGTTCCCAGGCATCTTCACATTAGATTTAGCCTACACGCTGTGTTGAGGCCCAAGATGGCACATACAAATGCGCACGTAAGGTCACAGTGCACGTCGTGACATCATAACATTGTGACCTTTCAAATGCTTCCGTAGTTTCAGGCCTCACCATAGTTGGAAATCCCAGTATTACAACACAAGAGGCGGTGATCAGAGATGGAGCAAGGAACAAACAGGTAACATGAGGAGCAAAGTGGCCAAGGAGGTGAGCGGGGAGGTAAGTATAAGGATTTTTACTTTTTTTTTTTACATCTTACATTTAAAATGCCCTGGGGTATAAAGATACCCCGGAGCATAATAAGGCTCATTACATTTCCATAGAATATCTTCTCTTTGAGTTGAATTTTTTGGGGAAATCTACATGAAAATGCGAATTTAAATTTTGCCTGATCTGTTCATCTCTACTAGACTGCCCAGACCCACCACCAAACCGTCCCCTTCAAAAACAAAACACCACAACAAGTCTTTTTCTTTTAAATCCAACTTTTTTATTAAATATCATTTTATTATATAAAGGAGAGACTGATAATTAGAAGCTCTCATCTTTTTCTCCAGTGGCAAAAATTTAAAGGTCACAGCTTATAAACTCAACAGGAGGCCTTAACAAGGCCAACACACAAAAAATGGGGTTTTTGGGATATTTACCGCCTAAACCGGCCGTCCGGTGCGGGTGTCTCCAGCCACCTCTAACAACCCCTTCCGCTGCTGCGACTTGTCAAAAAAAAAACAACCGAACAAAATAAAACATTTTTATAACCAGGGAGGGAGGGCGGGAGACAGGTCCGGGTCCTTCAGAGAGAGGCCGCCCCCGGGACGTGCTGAGGTATATATACTACAGGGGGCGGGGCCAGTGACATCACCTGCGCATCACTAATGAGATGTTTCCTTCTTAAAGGGGACATCACTTTATTGACCATATTAGGGCCGGCAGTCAGGGGGCAGCATCACAAACATGGCTGCGATGCCCCACAGACTGCCCAGACCCACCACCAAACCGTCCCCTTCAAAAAGAAAACACCACAACAAGTCTTTTTCTTTTAAATCCAACTTTTTTATTAAATATCATTTTATTATATAAAGGAGAGACTGATAATTAGAAGCTCTCATCTTTTTCTCCAGTGGCAAAAATTTAAAGGTCACAGCTTATAAACTCAACAGGAGGCCTTAACAAGGCCAACACACAAAAAATGTTTTTTTTGGGATATTTACCGCCTTAACCGGCCGTCCGGTGCGGGTGTCTCCAGCCACCTCTAACAACCCCTTCCGCCAAGGAACAGCGAAATCCTGATGAGCTGTGACCCTCCCCAAGCCCATAAGAGCCTGGGCAATACCTTCACGAATCCCTTCCAGAAAAATATCCAAACCAGAATCATTTAAATGAACTCCATCCGGACGCAAGAAAAAGGAGGTGTCCCCTTCTAGCCATGGTGGCGAACCACTACACCGTTCTTGAAATGGACAAACCTCGAAATTTGCTGATTAAGCGTGCGCCTGGTTCTCTCCATGGCGCTATCCTCTCTAGCCCCGTGCCACGTAAGCCTGGGGATCACCTCAGACCAGACTAGCTTGAAAACCGGGAAGAAACATGGAAACTTATCCATGTCTGACCTCATTAACGTTAAAAGTTCTGCCAAGGGAAAAGAGGCTAAGTCATTTCCCCCTGCATGAATGACCAAGACAACTGGCGCTGCCACACTATTTGCAATCTTCACGACTTCCGGTAGGACCTGTGGCCATGACAGGCCCCTATAACCCCTCCAATTGATGTCCTCTTCCAGAAATCCTAGACTTCGACCACCGGGACAGGAATCGGCTCTCCTTGCGGCCCAATATACAAACGAATGTCCCAAAATCCAAACGCTAGGCCGGTTTTCACCTGTAATAAAAACTGTGTTAATACCAGAACTATAATATCTGTCCGACAATCCCCTTTTTTTTTTTTTGTATATCCGTATATACATCGTTTTCCGGGGAACTAAACAACATTTGTAGAGAAAACTGGACTTAGAATCAAATCAGGTCTTATATATCTCATGAAACATTTCGATTGCCACCTTCCTACCCTCTGGATTTTCAGTTCTTGCATGCCAGCCCGCGATGCCTCCGTAGTCGCCCCGATCCTAAAGGAATGGGTGCCGAATTCCGACGCGGGTAAACCCAATGAGCTTAAAATTTTTCGCATTACCGCCAAAAATTGTCCCGACAAAAGAGGTGAACCATCCTCATGAATGAAAAATTGTTCGCCATTGCTCCTAACCCCTAAGAAGGCCGTAACGCATGCCTTCGGGCATACTGGGCCATCCATAGAAAACAATGGGAACCATGTGCCTCTACCTGCCTGATTTGTTATTGACTTACGCAGCCTGATACGTAACCCATTTCCACATATCAGCACGTCATCTTGGCGCAAGCCCCCATCTGACCCCAGTGTCCTTGGAATAAGCTCCGAAATTCGCAACGCACCAAAAAATGCAATTGCAAAAACGGCCGAAAACAAAATGGACTCATATTGTGAGTAACAAATCGTTCCCACGCCCTTTATTAACTCTGCCAGCAAAAGGAATGAAATGGGCCTTCTAGGATCCTTTCGCTTGGCACTCTTTAACCAGCCCTTTAATACCTGGGTCACTAAAAAAGCCTTTGTCACATCCGGCCAGTTACGCAATTTAAAATGAAAAGCCAGGCCCGATAATCGGTTACGAGCGACAGTCCCAGATGTGTTCCGGTTATTCAGATATGTTAAATAATGCAATGTTTGCTGTAATAAAACATCACTTGAGGGCTTGCACTCAGCCACACCTCCCGAGTCACACCACTCACTCCATGCTTTACCATAAGCACGCCAGGTTGATGGGGCCACCGATCCTTGAACCATGGATGTTAGTGCATGGGGACATCCCACAACCATGCCGAGCATACCAGACCTTCCTCCTGTGCCGAAGGATGGAGCTCTCGAAATCTCTGGAAATTGAAACGTGAGAGAGCATCAGCCATCTTATTACTATAACCAGGTACAAATTTTGCTCTAAACCACGCATTTAAATTTAAGCATTTTAAAACCATGAACCTAATTAACTTGATGACTGGAGGAGAGGAAGCGGACAAATGATTAATAGCGTGTACGACGCTGGCGTTATTGCACCAAAAAGTTATACGCCTGTTTTTCAAAGCCTCACCCCACAATTCCGTAGCGACCACTATAGGGAACAGCTCAAGCAAAGTCAGGTTCTTCGTCCATGCCCGCTCTTCCCAATCTTGAGGCCGTTTCTCTGAACACTATTGGTTACCAAAAATTACTCCAAATCCAGCTGACCCGGCCGCATCGGAATACAGTTCCGCCTCGTCATTTGATTGCATATTTTCCTGGAAACATGTGCGGCCATTATAATTTTCCAAGAAGGACCGCCATACCAATAAATCCTCCTTCAAAGGAACAGTTAACCTGATTTTATGGTGAGACAATCTTACCCCGCGGGTGGCCAAAGAAAGGCGCCTTGAAAATATTCTACCCATAGGCATAACTTTGCACGCAAAATTCAAGGATCCCAATAACGATTGCATTTGAACTAACGTGACCTTGTTAACGGACAAAAAAAAACAGAATAAGGTGCAGTAAACCAGATATTTTGTCCTGTGGGAGCCTGAATTCCATTGCCTTGGAGTCGATCACTATCCCTAAAAATGCCAATTCTGTCACTGGGCCTATGGTCTTTTCTTGTGACAGTGGAACCCCAAAATCTTTCATGAGTTGTTTAAATTGAACCATAATATTTGCGCATATAGGCGAATTCCCGGGGCCAACAAATAAAAAATCATCTAAATAATGGGTTATTGAAGAACATCCTGTTTCCTTCCGCACTACCCATTCCAGGAATGTACTAAAAGTTTCAAAATACTGACAAGGAATGGAGCAACCCATCGGAAGACAGGTGTTGAAATAATATGCACCTTCTAGCATAGCATCCAAAAGGTGATAACAATCAGGATGTACTGGTAGCAACTGAAAAGCGGATTCAATATCAGATTTTGCTAAAAGGGCACCTGGACCTGCCTCCCTAACTAATTCCACTGCCTTATCGAAAGACACGTATTTCACCGCAGATTCCTCTTCCGGAATACCATCGTTCACCGAAGTGCCCCTTGGATAAGACAGATGATGGATTAAACAAAATTGGCATTGGTCTTTTTTGGGCACAACCCCCAATGGGGATACCCTTAAATTGCGAAAAGGCCGTACTCTAAAAGGGCCTTTAAAACGACCAAGCGCAACTTCCTTATCCAGTTTTTCCGAATAACCTCCGGATGTTCCTCAGATTTCAATTTGGGGGAAGAAGATGGAGACCTAGAGTAAACAAAAGGGATGAAAAAAACAAAAGAAAAACCAAACCTAAGCTGTGCAGCTGCCGGTTTATTGGGGTACCTGTCTAGCCACGGTCCCATCCTGATTACGCTCACCGGGGTCGCGGTGTTCACTATGGGTATTTGGCTTTTGTCCTGGAACTTTGTGTCCCGGTTTTGGGCACTTTGAAACCGGGTGGAGGGCTCCACATGCTGAACATTCATGTTTGAACTTACACAGCCCATAAAATTTGCAGAACCCCTCGTTAAAAGCCCAACATGTTCCAGGACGGCGGACGGCCACTGGACCTGTATGTTGGTTCCCGTGTCCAGCGGCCGAACCTGGAAAGGGCTGCAAGGTTTTTTGCGCCATCATCAGCCTCAGCCATGAATCCGTGGCTTTTACACCCCAACCTAAGTGCGGCTGAATATCCAAGCGCCGGCGGAAATCCTCATCGTATTTCCACCAAGCTGAACCACCATGTGACTTATATGAATTGTAGATAACATCCATATAAGTAAAGAGTTCTGAACACCGTTCCGGATGACGTTGGCCCATAACACAACCCATTACTGCGAAAGCCTGTAACCAATTGTTTATAGTCTTAGCGACCTTAGGTTTACGATCGTAAGACTTCTCCCCGAAACGCCGTTCTCTATCTACCGCATTCTGTTCGGTAGATATAAAAGACCAAATGTCCACATATTTATTAGCCCATATAGCTTCTTTTACTTGTTCGTCCAAATGGGCTCCCAATGGAGGGACTCCACAAAATAAGCCCTCTTTATATAAATCCGGGCGTAAAAAGGTGGGCAATGGAGGGACTCCATCAGTATGAAGCAATTTAGGATTTATAAAAACTTTATGACCGGAAGGCTCTATACTCCCCATCCCCTGTGATGAACCACCTTTCCATACACCCACATAAGGGTACTCACCATGTGGCGATGTCATTGAAACCAGCTCTTGCAAAGGTTCGCTCTGTGTTGGAGGTTGGGCGACCGTCCTGACCGATTGCTCCCTTGTTGATCTTCTGCTGATCCTTGACTCAGCTAGTGAATCTTCCGAAGAAGAGGGAGAACGCCAGCGCGACGATCTTGATCGTCTACTACGCCGTCTGGATCTCGACCCCCTATTACGTCTACTATGCCGACGATGCCCGTAATGCCCTGAATGACGATGCCCGTACCGTTCACTTGATGATGAGGATGACGAGAAATCATGGCGGCTGCCTGCACCGTGTGACATAGCACCGGCCAGGGTTCCTGCGCATGACCGCTGCGACTGCCGTTCTGTACTATGAACCACCGCTGCTGCGACCTGCTGTACCCCGCTCTGTACCATTAAAGATGGGTTAAATATTTCCCCTAATGCTTGAGGAGCCGGTTGAACAAGTACCTGGGCATGGGTATTATTGCCCTGAGGCACTGTCGCAGACCGTACAGGGGCGGGAAGCATAGGCAGAGTGGCCTGAGATATAGGGGGAGTTACAATTCCAGGAACCCACTCTGTTTGCTGGCTTGCTGCATATTGTAATATGGTAGGGGTCCTCCCACCCCCTCTCCCTACCTCCCTCTGAGATTCTGTCATAGTGCCTCGGCTATCTCTCCTTGGCGCAGGGTCACCAGTGGATTCTGAGGAACCCTGACTCACACTCTGGTTATTTCCCATTATGGGTCTCCCCAGGTCAGTGTATGTGGGAACAATAACTAAATTACCCTGCTGAGCGTTTATACCCTCCCTTAAATTGCAGCCACCAGTGATGGGAGCCAAAAATTCCAAACTCGGCTGCACTTGAATAGCCCCTTCTGAGGTGAAACAGCGCCCAGACTCGATAAAACCCCTGTCCCCCTGAATGACTGGCCTGTGTTGATAAACTCCCACTGGGATTCCCACAGCTGCAGTGGTTACCTCAGAGACCCGAGTGGGTGTGGCTTCCTGGACAGAGCCTGAGGTAAATTTCCTCCCACTCTTTTTTGACTGTAAATGTGGGCTCAAACGCACCGGAGGGCGGGCAATCCTTTTAGATCTCCGCCCCCCGGTCTTTGTTGTTTGAACCTCGGCAGGAACGGAGTAACCTGCGGCTAAAAGCGCCGTGAGCCAGTTGCTCCCTTCCCTGCCGATACGCTCTCTTACCGCTTCCTGAAGCGGGTCCATCGTTCCGGCTGACCAGACAGGTCCGGGTCCTTCAGAGAGAGGCCGCCCCCGGGACGTGCTGAGGTATATATACTACAGGGGGCGGGGCCAGTGACATCACCTGCGCATCACTAATGAGATGTTTCCTTCTTAAAGGGGACATCACTTTATTGACCATATTAGGGCCGGCAGTCAGGGGGCAGCATCACAAACATGGCTGCGATGCCCCACATTACCACATCAAGAATTACCTCAGCTATAAAACCGTCACATTATTTAACCCCTACAACGAATACCCTTGTTCATTGCAGTATCGGTTTGTCGCAATTGCTTGTATGCATCAGTAATGATGAAAGCTATGCTGTTGGCAGTATATTTTGCAAGCAGGGACACCCGAGAAAACAGGTTTCAACTGATATGTTAGACTAAGCATACTGCCCACCATCAGCAGCAGGACGTTGTGTGATGATCCGGATTGTATTGACATCATACAACACTGATACACTTAAACAAAAGAATCTCCATAGCACCATAGTAAGCTATGTTGGCGAGTGGAGGCCACTTTAGGGTCCTCCAGACGCAGGCACGCACTCCAAAATTCACATGAAAACAGGAGAACAAAGGAGTATAAAGTGTGCAAAAATAGGATTTATTAAACAAACATATGCTTGGTTATATTTATAACTCCCAGCTGGCCTTTTATATGTTTTTTACATCAGCTGGTATTTTTACCATCTAGCGCTCCCTGAGAATTCCCTTTGTTTCCGTGCCATGTTCACGTCAAGGGGGAAAGGATTTGTTTTATTTGATTTTTTTAACCCCTTCAGCCGCGGAGCACTTTCCGTTTTTGTTTTTTGCTCCCCTTCTTCCGAGAGCCATAACTTTTTTGTTTTTCCGTCAATCTTGCCATATAAGGGCTTGTTTTTTGCGCGACAAGTTGTACTTTTAAATGAAACCATAAGTTTTACCATATGGTGTACTGGAAAATAGCAAAAAAAATTCCAAATGCGGAAAAATTGCAAAAAAAGTGTGATGGCACAATAGTTTTTGGGATGTTTTATTCACGGTGTTCACTATATGGTAAAACTGATGTGTGGGTATGATGCCTGAGGTCGGTGCGAGTTTGTAGACACCAAACATGTATAGGTTTACTTGTATCTAAGGGGTTAAAAAAAATTCACAAGTTTGTCCAATAAAAGTGGCGCACGTTTTGCGCCATTTTCCGAAACACGTAGAGTTCTTATTTTTTGAGATCTAAGGCTCAGTGATGGCTTATTTTTTGCGTCTCGAGCTGTCGTTTCTAATGGTACCATTTTTGCGCAGATGCTACGTTTTGATTGCCTGTTATTGCATTTTGCGTAAAACATGCGGCGACCAAAAAACGTAATTTTGGTGTTTGGAATTTTTTTGCCACTACGCCGTTTACCAATCAGATTAATTGATTTTATATTTTGATAGATCGGGCATTTCTGAACACGGCAATACCAAATATGTGTATATTTATTTATTTTTTAACCCTTTAATTTTCAATGGGGGGAAAGGGGGGTGATTTGAACTTTTAGGTTTTTTGTGTTTTTTTTATTTTTTACAACTTTTCTTTTACTTTTTTTTTTTATTTTACTAGTTCCCCTAGGGGGCTATAGCGATCAGCAATCCGATCGCTCTTATCTATCTGCTGATCACAGCTATACAGCTGTAATCAGCAGATTCAGTCACTTTCTGTTTCTCTCTGCTCCGTGCCGAGGGAAAACGAAAGTGAAACATCATAGCTGCAGGCGTCATCACATGACCCTGTGCTACGATGGCAACCACCGATAGTCACGTGATCATGCACGTGACTTCCGGTGGGGGCGGCGGTAAGTAAAAAACATGGCCGTGCGCATTTAGATCTTGCTGCCAGACTTTGGCAGCAAGATTTAAGGGGTTAATGGCTGCGGGTGGAAGCGATTCCACCCGCGGCTAGCAGGCACACATGTCATCTGTTGAAAACAGCTGATATGTGTGCCGACCACCACCGCCTGCCCGCGGCAGGGGGCGCGTCTTAACGGGACACGCTCCATGATGGATATATCCGTCCATGGTCGTGAAGGGGTTAATGTGAAAACCTCTGTCAACCCCTCCTTGTTTGTTTAATAAATGATATTTTTGCACATTCTATACTCCTTTCTTCTCCTGTTTTCATGTTAATTTTGGAGTGTGTGCCTGTGTCTGGAGGACCCTAAAGTGGCCTCCACTCGCCAACATAGCTTAATATAGTGCTATTGTGACGCCCTGGCAAAACCAGGTAGTCATGTGATGCCCTGGCAAAACCAGGTAGTCACACATAGTCCCCCGCATAACACCTTCCCTCACCTAGGTGACATACAGCCGACCTGAAACCCTAGTCACCCCCCTTAGGGCAAGACAGGCACACCAGTGGGCGGGACCAGGCGGTAAGGAAACGCCCCCCTAGGGGTCTAGACAGCACGGGGCAGGAAAACAGTTATTTAAGTCCAGATTAGCTTGGAGTTCAAGTTGAGAGGAGTGTGGGCAGAAGCTAGGTGTAGCTCCAGCAGAGGAGGTTCATGTTGAACGGAGCCAGGGTCGGAGCCCTGGAACCTTGGCTAGGTGGCAGACGGTGGTCTCCATCAGCAGGAGACAGGAAGACGGCTTGGCAGATCTGAGGAGGACCGGAGATCGGTTGGAGCCCAGCGGTACTGACACCGGAGACCCCAACTGGAAACCGTGCACAGAGGGGGTATTCGGACCCTGAAGTCAGGACCGAAACCAGCGGCCTAGCTAATTAACCGATTGAGGGCAGATTTATAGGTCCTGACCCAACCAAAGTCCCGAAAGAAGACAAGCACACACAGATAGGGCAACCGCCAGGGCCCATAGATCCCACGGGTCAGCGTCTGCGGGCACGGCTCCTTAGGCCCCAGCAAGCCGGGAGCGGACTCCTGAGTTCCAAACCAGGTGTGCCGCCCTGGACTAGCCAGGGAGTCACAGATAGAGCCCCGCACAACACCTGTCCCCTAAAAAGGTGTCATCAGCCAACAATTAAACCCTAGTCACCTCTCTCATTGCTGGATGGACACACCAGGGGGCGGAGCCAGGCAGTTGGTTCCGCCCACCAAGGAGTTCAGAGAGCCTGAGGCAGGAGAAAGTAAGAGATCAGTTTGAGAGTTCAGTGGAGGAGGTGAGGCCTGTGTGACAGGCCTGTGACAGACTGACAGGTGCCAGGGTTGGAGCCCGGGCACCTTTGGCTAGGAGGCATATGTGGCGCTCCAGCATCTTGGGTGCCACAACAGTGTTGCCCTCCTCCAAAGGGTTAATGCTGAGCCTGGAGGTAACTGGGGAAATCTATTGGTCAGTAAGTACCAACATCCAACACCGTTCCTCTCCCAGGCCAGCAGGGGGAACTCTAAACCTGGAGTTCCAGGGAGGATCCCTTAAGTGCTGACCTGGGGGAGGAGTTAGTTAGTCTGTTAGGGAAGTTCAACGAGAGAGGAGCTGAGTAGTGCAGTCCTGCGAGCTGGGGTCTGGGGCTAAGATAGCTCAGTCCAAAAAAGCAGGAGCTGCAGAGAGGCACAGAGAGAAGATTCTGAGGAGAACAGATTTGTTCCGGTTCACCTTAGAGGAAAACACTGAAAATTAGACATCGGAGTCTGTGGTTGCTAGGGTGTATAACCCTTCCCTGGTAGCCGAATCCGGAGGGCAGGGGAGCTGCAGGTCTCCTGGCCCCAGAAAGAACCGAAGGTCCAGCTGCATCACAGGGGCCCGGTGTGGACTCCAGCAGAGAAGCACCAGAGAGGGCCTGCGCAGCCTACCACACGGGGAAAGGGACGTACCACAAGTCCCAGCAGCAAGAAGGCCACTGCTAAACCAAGAGTGCAGGGTCCTGTAGAAACAGAGAAGAGCAGGGAGTAGGCCTCATACTCAACTGGCCAAAAAGATCACCCCGGGTACTTCCAGGCCGACCGGATCGCCCTTACCACCTGTGACGGTATACCAGGACGAAGTTGTTGCAAGTAAAAAGAAAAGAAGGTAAAGAGACTGCTGTTTGTGTCGGTTATTTACACTACTTGATTAGCCCTGCACCATTTCCAAAGCACCATAGACTTTAATAAGCACCAACAGCTGCCCCGGGGTACCGCTCCACCTGTGGGGAGCAGAACCATCCCAGCTGCTAATCCATCAGCCCCGGAGGTCTCATCCAGCAGCGGTGGCTCCATAGCCGCAATCCACAGGTGGCGTCACAAATATTTCTATAAACTTTATTATAATTTACTAGCCCCACAAATGCCATATTAGTTGACCCCGCCAGGGTCACGGAGTCGGGCCCCGCCACCACTGACTACCCCCGGACTAGTCTGGCCCGACACCGGGTGTCCCAAAGCCCTGGGGTGGGCGAGTCAACCTTGGCGTCACAAACAGGATTTCGCGCCCAGACCCACCGGGTACTGTGCGCCTGAAGGAACTGCGTGAAAAAGACTGTTTAACTGTGGTAAAAGCAGCCGCCGCCATTAGCCTTGCTGAGCGCAGGAAGAAGGGGGGGTGCCCAAAAGAGGCGCGAAGAAAGCGCGCCATCAGAGCGGAGGTTCGTTAACCCCGTGCGACTGAGAGGAGATTTGAAAAAGAGAGCGGAGCCTGGTAAGGTCCACTAAGGGGTTAGGAAGATGTCCGACTCAGAGGGGGAACAGGTGGCTGCTATAGCCCAAGACGCAGCAGCACCGGCAAATGTAATCCCAGTCGCCGTCGCCCCAGCTCCCGCTGCAGCGCCCGTAATGCCGCTCACAATGCCTTACCTCCCGGGCGCGGACTGGCTACCGCAGTACTCCGGGGAGTCACATACCTTGAGTGACTTCAGAGAACGACTGCACAGCTTATTCAAAGTGTATCCTCTAACTGAAGGCCAGAAAGTGGGCATAATAATAGGACAGTTAACTGGCGCAGCCCAGCGTGAAGTAAAGTCCTGACCTGATACAGATAAAGGGACAGTAACCCAGATACTGGCCAAGTTGAAGAGTACTTTTGACACCCGAACGGCAGCAGAAATAAAAATGAAATTCTTTGGGTGCAAACAAAGGGCTAAAGACAGCATACGGGACTATGCCTTAAACTTGCAGGAAGCACTGAGAGCAGTTAAACAGGTGGACCCAGAGAGTGTGCGTGATGAAGACAAACTACTGACTGAGCAGTTTATAGAAGGGCTCCTGTCAGACGCTCACAGGACACAGCTGCGTATCATGGTCCTGCAGAATCCTGCCCTGGACTTTGCAAAGTTTAAGGACCAGGCCATTCAGGTACTGAGAGAATCTACTCCAAATAACACAGTACCCCTCCGGCCTCTTGCTATCACATACCCAGAGGTGGTGCCTGCAACCCGAGCCACTGCAGGGGCTGAGGCGCAGACCTGGGATAAAGATCCCGCTGCAGAGCCCAGACAACAGGTCCAAGAACGGACCAAGACAGTGGCTGCCCTCGCAAAAACAGTGCAGTCTCTACAAGTGACCCCATCGCTGGCGAGAATCGAGTTGGCCTCCAGTCCAGATGACGTCCCGTGGATGCGGCAAAGGAGGATTCCGCCGACCCGAGGAAAAGACACAGACCGGTATGATCCAGCTGGACAACCGATCTGCCGCCGCTGCAGCAAGGCGGGCCACTACGCAAGGCACTGTCCTTTAAACGGGCCGAACCTGGTGCCAGGAGCCAACCCCCAGGTGTAAGAAATCCCGGCTCGACTGCCTGGCGCAACAAGTATGTGGGGGGACGACCGGTCCTTCCTGCCTTCCTGTTGTGCTGGATGGGATCCCTTTGTCTGCCCTACTGGATACAGGGTCCCAGGTAACAACCATACTTTACTGTATATACTGTACAAGAGATACTGGGCTGATTCAGACATTGCGCGGGGCCCAGATGATGATTTAACGATTGTAGCCAGTAATGGCCAGCCCGTGCCTCAAATTGGGTATAAAGAAGTAACCATTAAAGTGGGGCGAGTAGAATTGCCATCTCAGGGAATGATAATTGTAGATATTGATCACAAAGAATCTAACCCACTGCTAACAATCGGTACAAATGTAATGGAAAATTGTCTTGCCGAGGTGATAATTTTGTTGCAGCAGGCGGCTGAAACTGCCACCTCCGGGCAGCAGCATGCCCTACAGAGGGAGATCAGAGCCCTGATGAGGAGGCAGCAGGTAGAGCTGGCCGGAGGAGAAATTGGCAGTGTGAGGGTATGTGACCCCCTCCCCATTGCAATACCCCCAAGAAGTGAAATGTTGATATGGTGTCGGGCAGCAATAGGCCTCAAGGGCCAAGATTACCAGGCCCTGGTAGAACCTGTGTATTCAGACAGTAGGCCTGGAGTCCTGATAGCCAGGGGGGTAGCAGATGTCCGCAAGGGAAGAGTGCCCGTCCGCGTCCTGAATTGTGGGGAGGAGAAAGCCAGATTGCCCCGGTACATCACGGTAGCTAAGCTGTACACAGTCAGCAATAATACCATAAGGACCATGGAAACCTTGACCCCGTCCGACCAAGCGGAAGACAATGGCTCCAAGGGACAGAAGGAGGACTGGTGCCAAAGATTGCATGTGGGCACCGACTCTACCTCTTCACACCAAAAGCATGGTGTTTACCGGGTGGTGCAGGAATATGAGTGGGTCTTCATAGTTACATAGTTACTAAGGTTGAAAAAAGACCTAGGTCCATCTAGTTCAACCTTCCTCCACCAGTTCTACATTTGGTCACAAAGTCATTTATAACTAACAATGTTGTGTGTACTGAGGAAATCATCCAGCCCTTTTTTGAAAGCTGTTATAGTATCTGCCATTACTACCTCTTGTGGTAGGGCATTCCACAGTCTGACTGCTCTAACTGTAAAGAACCCTTTCCTATTTAGCTGTCGGAATCGCTTTTCTTCCACTCGCAGTGAGTGCCCCCTGGTCCTTAGTATTGTCTTCAGAAGAAAAAAGTCATGTGCCAGTCCTTTATATTGACCACACATGTATTTATACATATAAATGAGATCTCCTCTGAGACATCTTTTTTCTAAGCTAAACATATCTAACTTTTTCAACCTGTCATCATATGGGAGGCCTTCCATTCCTTGTAGTAGTCTAGTTGCCCGCCTTTGAACTGACTCTAACTTCTGAATGTCCTTTTTAAAATGTGGAGCCCAAAACTGGATCCCATATTCCAGATGTGGCCTTACAAGTGATTTATAGAGGGGTAACAATATGATGGGATCACGGGATCTAATCTCTCTTTTTATACACCCTGCTGGAGAGGGGGAAACAAAGGCACAATAGGGTCTTACCCGGTAATAACCGTGTGGAGATATAAATAGGTACACTCACCTGATGAGGTTGTGCCAGTCACAACCCCTTATTGAGCATGTGAGTGTCCGCGTGGTTCAAGCAACGGCCCCGTGGAGACATAGTGAAAAAAAAAAAAATATATATATACATATATGAGAAACGGGTTTTAGCCGCGCTAAAAAACCACGGTTATCAGGGTGTTAATAAAAATCTCTTTTATTACAGGATTCCAACGCGTTTCAGAGACATGGACCGTCTCCTTCTTCAGGGAAAAGAGAAAAATTATACACACAGTATGCAGACCGGTTACTTATAAAGGAGTCCATACCGCCACGTTGACATCTATGACGTCAATGCTCTCATGGTAACGGAGTGACTCATAGACACGTGAAAACTGCAAAGGAGGAGTATTTTCTGCTAACACGAAAAAAACATACATAAGAGCATAATAAATAAAAGGCATGAAATGAATGTAAAAATAAAAATGAAAATATGTGGAAAATAAGTATATACTGCTTGGTTTTTTCAGAGCGCATCAATATGATAACAGACGTATGTGCTTGATGTGATTCCCGAACCCAAAAAGGGTAAGACACTGAGTTCAACACAGGGTGGTTAGGTTAGTAATCATCCGTTGCTCCAAAGCTGACTGATTACAGGGGAAAGGAGGATTAAGAGGTTTCTCTAGTGCAACAGTGAGGAAATAAATGAAAGTATGGGGGAATCAAATGCACTGATTTAATAAAGAAATGTGCATTAGGAATATATTAGTGCCATCAACCCAAAGGAAGATAATCAAAGTGTTGGAGGAATTCCTAGAAAGCAGGGGACAGTGAACGTGAAGGGGAAGAAGAGGGCCTGCGCGAAGACACTGAGCAGGTTCTCGATGGGAGCCGGGGTGAATTGAGTTCAGACCGTGGGAACTAAAAAGAAGGCGCATGCGCGGAGACACGGTGGAGTTGACTCAGGTTCAGAAGTGGGGGAAAGCAGACCGCATCAGTGTTCTGGGTGCAAAGAGGGGAAGAGGAAACAGTGTGGGAGAACAAAAGGAAAAATTAAGGACCAAGGAAACATGTGAGACAGGAGTGAACAGTTGAGTAGATGAAATTAGAGGTGCAGTGCAAAAATCATTGCTAGGGGAACCTCATATAATATCAGTTGGAAATGCCTCTCATGTCGATACGGATAATTGAAAACGATAAATAAATAAATAAATAAATAAATGAATGAATGAATAGATAGCTGCAATTAAAAGGGAGACTATGTCCGTGATACATGGAAACACGCTGGGATAAAACATTTGGATAAAATCTGATTAAAATACAGATCATTGTGCGTATATGATTCAAAAATATTTAAAACATGTAAATGCAAGTATAAACATAAAAATTAAATGAATAAATATATATATATATATATATGTAAAATTAACATATATAAATAAAATGAAATGAGGGGGGGTGCTGGTACCTCATGAAAAACTGGATGAAAATGATAATATAAATAATGATGCATATACAAATGCATGAAAATTCGTAAATAAGCATGCAGGAGGAACAGTTGTACAATTGATAATATAGGACAATAAATATAAGAGCTTGCGATGAAAAAAGGGTAAAAATATTTGATATTGTTGAATATTAAAATGGTAATGATAACAATGATAAAAATAATAATAATAATATTAAGAGGCCGATGGCTAAAAGCTAATAAAACAGATCCGCTACTTCATTCAGACCAAATGGGTTTAAAGTATTGAGTTTGTGGATCCAGAAGGTTTCTTTACGACTAAGCGTCTCTGACCTATTATGTACCGCGGGGCTGATCTGCTCCATAGGAGTGATCTTAAAATCCAAACTTCTATTGTGTTGGGTTATACAGTGTTTGGACAAGCTATGTAAGAGAAAACCAGATCTTATGTTATGGCGATGTGAATTGAGCCTGTTATGAAGGGCTTGGCTTGTTCTGCCGACATATAATTTACCACAGGAACATTCTATAAGATATACAACAAAATTCGATTGGCAGAACAATCGATCTTTTATTTTAAATGATTCAACTCCATTGGAGGAGCAGAAGGAGGTCCTGCCATGGCAAATGCTCTTGCAGCATAAGCATTTTTTGGATCCACATCTATATGAACCTGCTGGGGCATGGGATTTGGGCTGTGCTGTTTTGGATCTCAATCTGCTTGGTGCCAGAATATTTTTAATCGTGGGGGCGCACCTGAAAGTGATCCCTGGAGTGGGGGGTAATATAGATTTAAGGAAAGGGTCATTTTGCAAGATCCCCCAATGTTTTGATAGAACATTCCTTATCGCTATATTATCACTGCTATATGTGGTAATTAGATTCAAACTCAGATCTTGTTTCTTTACTATATCTGTGCCCTTTTGTGCTCCACAGCCTCCGGGTGGGAGGCGGGTGTCCCTTTTCAGCTTTACAAGGTCTGCTTGCTTAAAAACAGAAGAATCTTTGTAAGCCTTCTGGATCAGGGATTTAGGATATTCCTTCTCTAAGAAACGTTGTTTCAAAACCTCCACTTGGTTTTTGAAATCAGAATGTTGTGTACAGTTCCTTCTGATTCTTTTATATTGATTTAGTGGGATATTATTTATCCATTTTTTGTAATGTTCACTATTGTAGTGGACATACCCATTAGCGTCCACCTTTTTAAAAAAGTTTCTAGTACATATTTTGTTCCTCGCATGGTAAATCAACAAGTCTAAAAAATGGATTTCGTCGGCATGAACTGTGGAGGTGAATTTTAGACCCCACTCGTTATTATTCAAATGATCTAGAAAGACATTGACATCAGAAGAATTGCTGTCCCATATGATGAATAAATCATCGATGAACCTTTTATAGAGTATGATCCCGTCCTCAAAAAGGCCATTTTCTATATGTATCATTTCAAAGACCCCCATGAATAAATTGACGTAAGAACATGCGACCTTGGACCCCATCGCTGTCCCGAGGCATTGGTGGTACAATATATCAGAGAATAAGAAGTAGTTATTATGAAGTATGAAACTCATGCTCCTAAGTATAAATTCTTTCGGAGCAAAGGTATCCTTTTATCGTTTTCTAGGAATAAACAGATGCTGAAAAGACCTAAGTGATGTTGGATGTTGGAGTATAGGGAAGCTACGTTAATGGTGACAAACATGTAGGAATCTTTCCAAGGGATGCCACTGATTTTCTCAATGAGATGGGCAGAGTCTCTCAGGTGGCTATTTAGGTCCAGTACGTATGGTTGCAGAATCAAATCAACATATTTGGCTAAATTTGAAGTCAGAGAGTTAATGCCTGAAATTATGGGTCTGCCTGGTGGATTAAATAAGTTTTTGTGGATCTTTGGTAAGTGATAGAAGAAGGCTTTGACTGGATTTTTTTATGTGTTTTTTATGTGTTTTTTTATCTCTACTGGCTAACACGGTACAAAGATATATTTTACTTGTATCTACATGTTTGTCACCATTAACGTAGCTTCCCTGTACTCCAACATCCAACATCACTTAGGTCCTTTCAGCATCTGTTTATTCCTAGAAAACGATAAAAGGATACCTTTGCTCAGAAAGAATATATACTTAGGAGCATGAGTTTCATACTTCATAATAACTACTTCTTATTCTCTGATATATTGTACCACCAATGCCTCGGGACAGCGATGAGGTCCAAGGCCGCATGTTCTTACGCCAATTTATTCATGAGGGCCTTTGAAATGATACATATAGAAAATGGCCTTTTTGAGGAGGGGATCATACTCTATAAAAGGTTCATCGATGATTTATTCATCATATGGGACAGCAATTCTTCTGATGTCAATGTCTTTCTAGATCATTTGAATAATAACGAGTGGGGTCTAAAATTCACCTCCACAGTTCATGCCGACGAAATCCATTTTTTAGACTTGTTGATTTACCATGAGAGGAACAAAATATGTACTAGAAACTTTTTTAAAAAGGTGGACGCTAATGGGTATGTCCACTACAATAGTGAACATTACAAAAAATGGATAAATAATATCCCACTAAATCAATATAAAAGAATCAGAAGGAACTGTACACAACATTCTGATTTCAAAAACCAAGTGGAGGTTTTGAAACAACGTTTCTTAGAGAAGGAATATCCTAAATCCCTGATCCAGAAGGCTTACAAAGATTCTTCTGTTTTTAAGCAAGCAGACCTTGTAAAGCTGAAAAGGGACACCCGCCTCCCACCCGGAGGCTGTGGAGCACAAAAGGGCACAGATATAGTAAAGAAACAAGATCTGAGTTTCAATCTAATTGCCACATATAGCAGTGATAATATAGCGATAAGGAATGTTCTATCAAAACATTGGGGGATCTTGCAAAATGACCCTTTCCTTAAATCTATATTACCCCCCACTCCAGGGATCACTTTCAGGTGCGCCCCCACGATTAAAAATATTCTGGCACCAAGCAGATTGAGATCCAAAACAGCACAGCCCAAATCCCATGCCCCAGCAGGTTCATATAGATGTGGATCCAAAAAATGCTTATGCTGCAAGAGCATTTGCCATGGCAGGACCTCCTTCTGCTCCTCCAATGGAGTTGAATCATTTAAAATAAAAGATCGATTGTCCTGCCAATCGAATTTTGTTGTATATCTTATAGAATGTTCCTGTGGTAAATTATATGTCGGCAGAACAAGCCAAGCCCTTCATAACAGGCTCAATTCACATCGCCATAACATAAGATCTGGTTTTCTCTTACATAGCTTGTCCAAACACTGTACGACCCAACACAATAGAAGTTTGGATTTTAAGATCACTCCTATCGAGCAGATCAGCCCCGCGGTACATAATAGGTCAGAGACGCTCAGTCGTAAAGAAACCTTCTGGATCCACAAACTCAATACTTTAAACCCATTTGGTCTGAATGAAGTAGCGGATCTGTTTTATTAGCTTTTAGACATCGGCCTCTTAATATTATTATTATTATTATTTATTAGCATTGTTATCATTACCATTTTAATATTCAACAATATCAAATATTTTTACCCTTTTTTCATCGCAAGCTCTTATATTTATTGTCCTATATTATCAATTGTACAACTGTTCCTCCTGCATGCTTATTTACGAATTTTCATGCATTTGTATATGCATCATCATTTATATTATCATTTTCATCCAGTTTTTCATGAGGTACCAGCACCCCCCCTCATTTCATTTTATTTATATATGTTAATTTTACATATATATCTATAATTGCCTTATTCTTTCTGTCTGTCTGTCCGTCTGTCTGTCTTGCTCCAAAATTGTGTCCTTAGGGTGACAAACAGCGGACTGGCCGCTCGCCTCGCCTCAGCTCCGCCCCCTGCACGGATTGGCCGTTCGCCTCGCCTCAGCTCCGCCCCTGTATGGATTGGCCGCTCGCCCAGGCTCCGCCCCCCACACGGATTGGCCTCTCCCCCCGGCCCCCTGCACGCATTGGCAACTTGGCCACGCCCCGCCCCCTCACGCATTGTACGCTCGCTCTGGCCCCGCCCCCTGCACGCATTCCCCGAAACGACACGGAGCCCCGACTCCCAGGTGAGTGCTGTACCCTCGGGAGCCCAAATCAGCGTACGCCGCCGTGAGTGCTGTACCCCCGGGAGCCCACATCAGCGTACGCCGCCAACCCAGCCGACACATACCCTCGCATTGCTGGGGTTGCCGGCGTACGCTAGTGTGGGCTCCCGTGCGAGCGGGGGGCGGGGTACGCTGGTAACCATGTAATATTGTGTAGCATGGTTACCAGCGTACACCGGCTCCCAGGTGAGCGCATCAAGGTCCTGCAGCGGTGGAACACACACAAACGCACACACATAAGAACAGACACACACACACACATCAGATCATACTCACACACACCTCACACACACATCAGATCGCATCCACACACACCTCACACACACATCAGATCGCATCCACACACTCACATCATCCCGTGATATTGCTTGCTTCTCGGCGGCGATACTGTGCGTGCAGTGACCTTCCAGGACCTGCCGGAGGATCACATGGCCAGAAGCATGTGGTATCTCCGGATGTTGTGAGTGTGTGAGCGCGTATGTGCGATATCGTCAGTGTGTGTGTGCGTGTATGCGATAGGATGTGTGCGTGTATGCGATAGGATGTGTGCGTGTCGGGAGAAGGCAGAGGAGCACTGCGTGCAGCACAGCTGCTGGGACCGCACACCGGAGGGCACAGGCAGAAGTGGGGTGTGAGTGTATGCGATCAGATGTGTGCATGTATACTGTCTGATGTGTGACTGTGGAGCACGATGGGGGGTGCACAGCATGGGGGATGGAGCACGATGGAAAGTGCGCAGCATGGGGGATGGAGCACGATGGGGAGTGCGCAGCATAGGGGATGGAGCACGATGGGGAATGCGCAGCATGGGGGATGGAGCACGATGGGGAGTGCGCAGTATGGGGGATGGAGCACAATGGGGAATGCGCACAATGGGGGATGGAGCACGATGGGGAGTGTGCAGCATGGGGGATGGAGCACGTTTCGGAGTGCGCAGCATGGGGGATGGAGCATGGGGGATGGAGCACGATGGGGAATGCGCAGCATGGGGTATGGAACACGATGGGGAGTGCGCAGCATGGGGGATGGAGCACAATGGGGAGTGCGCAGCATGGGCATGGAGCACGTTTGGGAGTGCGCAGCATGGGGGATGGAGCACAATGGGGAGTGCGCAGCATGAGGGATGGAGCACAATGGGGAGTGTGCAGCATGGGGGATGGAGCACGATGGGGGGTGCGAAGCATGCGGGATGAAACACGATGGGGGTGCGCAGCATGGGGGATGGAGCACGATGGGGGGTGCGCAGCATGGGGGATGGAGCACGATGGGGGGGTGCACACCTCCCCCCAAAACACACAGACACGCCGCCACACACGCACTGCACAACACACCACACACACACTGGGAACCACAAACACCGCCCTACACAGACACCCACACACACAGACAACGCCGCACACACACAACACCCAACAAACAAACACCGCGGCACACACAAATATACGCACATGCCGCACAACACACACATTGCACAAAACATTCCTCCCACCAAAACACACACACACACCCCACACCCACACAAACCGCGCAACACACACACAACGCTACAGACACACAGCGCTCCACAAACAACGCAACACACACAACGCAACACACAAACAACACCGCTCTCACCCCCCGCCACACCCAGAAAACACCCAGAACATGTACAGCGCCCTACACAAACACTTGGTACCTACACACAACAACATCTGTATACAGTTAGGTCCAGAAATATTTGGACAGTGACACAAGTTTTGTTATTTTAGCTGTTTACAAAAACATGTTCAGAAATACAATTATATATATAATATGGGCTGAAAGTGCACACTCCCAGCTGCAATATGAGAGTTTTCATATTCAAATCGGAGAAAGGGTTTAGGAATCATAGCTCTGTAATGCATAGCCTCCTCTTTTTCAAGGGACCAAAAGTAATTGGACAAGGGACTCTAAGGGCTGCAATTAACTCTGAAGGCGTCTCCCTCGTTAACCTGTAATCAATGAAGTAGTTAAAAGGTCTGGGGTTGATTACAGGTGTGTGGTTTTGCATTTGGAAGCTGTTGCTGTGACCAGACAACATGCGGTCTAAGGAACTCTCAATTGAGGTGAAGCAGAGCATCCTGAGGCTGAAAAAAAAGAAAAAAAATCCATCAGAGAGATAGCAGACATGCTTGGAGTAGCAAAATCAACAGTCGGGTACATTCTGAGAAAAAAGGAATTGACTGGTGAGCTTGGGAACTCAAAAAGGCCTGGGCGTCCACGGATGACAACAGTGGTGGATGATCGCCGCATACTTTCTTTGGTGAAGAAGAACCCGTTCACAACATCAACTGAAGTCCAGAACACTCTCAGTGAAGTAGGTGTATCTGTCTCTAAGTCAACAGTAAAGAGAAGACTCCATGAAAGTAAATACAAAGGGTTCACATCTAGATGCAAACCATTCATCAATTCCAAAAATAGACAGGCCAGAGTTAAATTTGCTGAAAAACACCTCATGAAGCCAGCTCAGTTCTGGAAAAGTATTCTATGGACAGATGAGACAAAGATCAACCTGTACCAGAATGATGGGAAGAAAAAAGTTTGGAGAAGAAAGGGAACGGCACATGCTCCAAGGCACACCACATCCTCTGTAAAACATGGTGGAGGCAACGTGATGGCATGGGCATGCATGGCTTTCAATGGCACTGGGTCACTTGTGTTTATTGATGACATAACAGCAGACAAGAGTAGCCGGATGAATTCTGAAGTGTACCGGGATATACTTTCAGCCCAGATTCAGCCAAATGCCGCAAAGTTCATCGGACGGCGCTTCATAGTACAGATGGACAATGACCCCAAGCATACAGCGAAAGCTACCCAGGAGTTTATGAGTGCAAAAAAGTGGAACATTCTGCAATGGCCAAGTCAATCACCAGATCTTAACCCAATTGAGCATGCATTTCACTTGCTCAAATCCAGACTTAAGACGGAAAGACCCACAAACAAGCAAGACCTGAAGGCTGCGGCTGTAAAGGCCTGGAAAAGCATTAAGAAGGAGGAAACCCAGCGTTTGGTGATGTACATGGGTTCCAGACTTAAGGCAGTGATTGCCTCCAAAGGATTCGCAACAAAATATTGAAAATAAAAATATTTTGCTTGGGTTTGGTTTATTTGTCCAATTTCTTTTGACCTCCAAAAATGTGGAGTGTTTGTAAAGAAATGTGTACAATTCCTACAATTTCTATCAGATATTTTTGTTCAAACCTTCAAATTAAACGTTACAATCTGCACTTGAATTCTGTTGTAGAGATTTCATTTCAAATCCAATGTGGTGGCATGCAGAGCCCAACTCGTGAAAATTGTGTCACTGTCCAAATATTTCTGGACCTAACTGTATATATATAACAAAAATCATACATTAACTACACAATACGTAAATTCTAGAATACCCGATGCGTAGAATCGGGCCATCTTCTAGTATATATATATTTATTCATTTAATTTTTATGTTTATACTTGCATTTACATGTTTTAAATATTTTTGAATCATATACGCACAATGTTCTGTATTTTAATCAGATTTTATCCAAATGTTTTATCCCAGCGCGTTTCCTTGTATCATAGACATAGTCTCCCTTTTAATTGCAGCTATCTTTTCAATTATCCGTATCGACATGAGAGGCATTTCCTACTGATATTATATGAGGTTCCCCTAGCAATGATTTTTGCACTGCACCTCTAATTTCATCTACTCAACTGTTCACTCCTGTCTCACATGTTTCCTTGGTCCTTAATTTTTCCTTTTGTTCTCCCACACTGTTTCCTCTTCCCCTCTTTGCACCCAGAACACTGATGCGGTCTGCTTTCCCCCACTTCTGAACCTGAGTCAACTCCACCGTGTCTCCGCGCATGCGCCTTCTTTTTAGTTCCCACGGTCTGAACTCAATTCACCCCGGCTCCCATCGAGAACCTGCTCAGTGTCTTCGCGCAGGCCCTCTTCTTCCCCTTCACGTTCACTGTCCCCTGCTTTCTAGGAATTCCTCCAACACTTTGATTATCTTCCTTTGGGTTGATGGCACTAATATATTCCTAATGCACATTTCTTTATTAAATCAGTGCATTTGATTCCCCCATACTTTCATTTATTTCCTCACTGTTGCACTAGAGAAACCTCTTAATCCTCCTTTCCCCTGTAATCAGTCAGCTTTGGAGCAACGGATGATTACTAACCTAACCACCCTGTGTTGAACTCAGTGTCTTACCCTTTTTGGATTCGGGAATCACATCAAGCACATACGTCTGTTATCATATTGATGCGCTCTGAAAAAACCAAGCAGTATATACTTATTTTCCACATATTTTCATTTTTATTTTTACATTCATTTCATGCCTTTTATTTATTATGCTCTTATGTATGTTTTTTTCGTGTTAGCAGAAAATACTCCTTCTTTGCAGTTTTCACGTGTCTATGAGTCACTCCGTTACCATGAGAGCATTGACGTCATAGATGTCAACGTGGCGGTATGGACTCCTTTATAAGTAACCGGTCTGCATACTGTGTGTATAATTTTTCTCTTTTCCCTGAAGAAGGAGACGGTCCATGTCTCTGAAACGCGTTGGAATGCTGTAATAAAATAGATTTTTATTAACACCCTGATAACAGTGTTTTTTTAGCGCGGCTAAAACCCGTTTCCTATATATGTATATATATATTTTTTTTTTTATACACCCTAGAATCTTGTTTGCTTTTGCAGCTGCTGCTTGACATTGAGTGCTGCTGCTCAGCTTATTTGTAATGAGAATACACAAGTCCTTCTCCTGTTCTGTAGTCCCGAGTTTACTTCCATTTAATGTATACGCAGTTATAGGATTACTCCGTCCTAGATGCATTACTTTACATTTATTAACATTAAATCTCATTTGCTAAGTATCTGCCCATTCTGACATCTTATCCAGATCTTTTTGTAATATTATACTATCAAGGTCAGTTTTTAATATCCTACATAGTTTGGTGTCATCAGCAAAGACTGACACTTTACTATCAATCCCATCCACAAGGTCATTAATAAAGAGATTAAAAAGAATTGGTCCTAGCACAGATCCCTGCGGCACCCCACTGCTGACTATGGCCCATTTAGAGAATGTTCCATTTATGACTACTCTTTGTTTCCTATCTTTTAGCCAATTCCTTACCCAGTTGCATATAGTTTCCCCCAGTCCTTGCTTCTGGAGCTTTAGTATAAGGCTATGTGCGCACAGTGCGTTTTTCGCGGCGTTTTGCGCGTTTTTCGGGTGCGTTTTTGGCCTCAAAACTGCATGACTTTGCTTCCCCAGCAAAGTCTATGAGTTTTCATTTTTGCTGTCCGCACACAACTGTTTTTTTAAGCTGCGTTTTTGAGCTTGAAAAAAAAAATGGACATGTCAATTCTTTCCTGCGTTTTTCTGCGTTTTCCGCCCATGCAATGCATTGGAAAAACGCAGCAAAACGCAGAGATTAAAAACGCAGCAAAACGCAGCCAAAAACGCACCAAATCGCAGTAAAAACGTGCGCGTTTTTTGATGCATTTTTTCAACGCAGGTGCATTTTTGTGCGTTTTTAGCGGCCAAAAACGCACAAAAACGCAGCGTCAAAAAAAACGCACCGTGCGCACATAGCCTAAGGCTATTATGTGGTACAGTATCAAATGCCTTTGCAAAGTCCAAATAAATCACATCAGCTGCATTACCAATATCCAGGTTTGCACTTTCCCCCTCATAGAACCCCAACAGGTTGGTTAGACACGACTTATCTTTCATGAATCCATGCTGTCTGTCAGTTATTATATTTTTTTCTGCAACATATTTTTGCATGTCATCCCTTAAAATGCCCTAAAAAACTTTGCATACTACTGATGTCAGGCTTACTGGACGGTAGTTGCCTGGATCTACCCTCTTACCTTTCTTAAATATCGGTACCACATCAGCAATCCTCCAATCCTGAGGCACCAACCCTGTTACGAGAGAGTCTAAAAAGATGAGATACAGCGGTCTGTCAATTACGGAGCTCAATTTCCTCAATATTAGTGGATGAATGCCATCTGGCCCTGGGGATTTGTCAATGTTTAATTTACTCAGACGTAGGCGTACTTCTTGTGTTAAATTAATTATATCGGGTGGTGAACTTTGATTTTTCACTTGTTGAATGATGCCTGGTTTAGTCAGTTCCTTGGTAAACACAGATGAGAAATGCCTATTTAATATATCAGTCTTTTGTTTGTCCTCTATAACTAACTTGTTATTATATTTTAAGGGGCCAATACTATCCTTTGTTTTCCTTTTGGCATTAATGTATTTATAAAAGATTTTGGTATTTATTTTAATGTCATTGGCGATTTTTCTTTCAGTAGCTAGTTTTGCTTGTTTGATTTCTTTTTTGCATTGCCTATTGATATCTTTATACTCCTGCAATGCTATTTTTGTATTCTCAGCCTTCAAGATTTTAAACGCCCTTTGTTTTTGTTTTATTATACTTTGTACAGTCTTATTTATCCATAGTGGTTTCTTTTTATTGCGGGACGTTTTATTACCAGAGGGTATAAGTTTTTTACAGGACTCTAGCAATATATCCTTAAACTTTCCCCATTTATGTTCAGTATCCCCAGTTACCATGACTTTGTCCCAGTCTATACATTTAAGCTCTTCCCTTAATTTGTTGAAATCAGCTTCAGCAAACACCCTCTAGACTTTGGGCAGGTAAAAGGGGTTAAACATCAAATCCCCACTGGTGACCATTATCCCATTAAAGAGAGATACCGCCCTATACCCCCAGCTCAATATCAGCGTACCAAAGAGATGTTAAGGGAAATGAAGGAGGCTGGGGTGATCAGAGATAGTTGTAGCCCCTGGGCAGCTCCACTAGTGCTCGTAAAGAAAAAAGATGGCACAATGAGAATGTGCGTTGATTACAGACAAATTAACCGCATTACACATAAAGATGCTTATCCACTACCCAGAATAGAAGAGTCATTAGCAGCTTTAAAGTCGGCTAACTATTTCTCCACCTTGGATCTCACCAGTGGGTATTGGCAGGTTCCCGTGGCAGAGGCGGACAAGGAGAAGACTGCATTCACTACACCAATGGGCCTCTGTGAGTTCAACTGTATGCCTTTTGGGCTCTGCAATGCCCCAGGGACATTTCAAAGATTGATGGAGTGCTGCTTGGGCCATTACAACTTTGAAACTGTGTTACTGTACCTGGATGACATCATAGTCTACTCGAAAACCTATGAAGACTACATGAGGCACTTGGCAGAAGTGTTTGAGTCCTTGTCCGAGTATGGCCTGAAGATAAAGCCGTCGAAATGTCACCTCTTGAAGTCAAAGGTACAGTACCTGGGTCATGTAGTCAGCGCAGAAGGTGTGGTACCTGATCCAGAGAAAGTCACGGTAATCAAGGACTGGCCAAGACCCACCACGATAAAGGAGGTGCGGCAGTTCCTTGGGCTGGTGGGCTACTACCGAAGGTTCATTGACGGTTTCACGAAAATAGCAGCGCCTCTTCAAGATCTCCTGGTGGGTCAGCTGAAGAAGGCTAAGAAGCAAAGTCCTCCATTCGAATGGAGCAGTCAAGTAGAAACATCCTTCATCCGGTTGAAAATGGCTCTCACTGGAGAAGAAATTCTGGCCTACCCGGACTACGGCCAGCCATTTGTACTGTACACGGATGCCAGCAACGTGGGGTTGGGCGCAGTTCTGTCCCAGGTACAAGAAGGCAGAGAGAAAGTGATAGCCTACGCCAGTAGAAAGCTTCGTCCAACAGAAAGGAATCCAGAAAACTACAGTTCCTTTAAGCTGGAGTTCCTCGCTATTGTCTGGGCAGTGACTGAACGATTCAAGCACTATCTGGCGTCGGCCAAGTTTACCATCTTCACAGACAACAATCCGTTGACTCACCTAGCAACAGCCAAGCTAGGTGCGCTAGAACAGCGATGGATGGCTCGACTGTCCAACTTTGACTTTACCATCAAGTATCGGGCTGGCCGAAAGAATTACAGTGCTGATGTGCTGTCCAGAATGCCTCACTTACCCGAGTCTGGAGAAGACCTGGATGAACTCAAAGAGATAGAGTTACCGGCTTTCCATCACCAAGTTGTCTCCCAGTGTGAGCATGCTGTAAGAGGGAAGCACTCGAGCCAGCACGAGGTCTCAGTCAACCCATTACTCCACCATAAATGGGAAGAGACACAGAACAGTGACCCGGCCATCCGATTAGTCAAAGAAAAGCTAGCACAAGCTGAGACCCATCTTTGTCCCGATGCTCCACAAGAAGCTCAACAGCTGTGGAAGGAGATGGGGTGACTGTTTCTCTACAAAGGCAAATTATGCAAGAGATATGTTAACTGGCGAAGCAATGAACTCGTCTGGCAAATAGTGGTTCCACAGAGGGATGCCCCTATGGTCCTAGCCGCTTACCACGATAAAGCAGGACACTTCGGGTCGAAGAAGTTGGAGGTCCTACTCCGTGATCGGTTCTACTGGGTACACATGAGAAAGGCCATCGAGAAGTGGTGCTGAGACTGTGGTCCAAGGTAACCTGATGCGAAAAGATGTTGCTAGCCAGAGGTCGCCCTTGCAGCCAATTATCACGAAGCAGCCCCTTGAATTAGTGGCCATGGACCACGTGAAACTAACACCAAGCCGATCAGGCTATGTCTATGCCCTTACCATAGTGGACCATTACTCTCGTTTCCTGGTAGTAGTGCCTGTGAAAGACCAAACAGCCAGAACCGCAGCTAGGGCATTTCAAGCATATTTTTGTCGACCCCACGGTTATCCTGAAAGAGTACTGACTGATCAAGGCCCTGCATTCGAGACGGAAGTGTTCCAAGAATTCTCTAACATGTACGGCTGTAAGAAAATAAGAACAACACAGTACCACCCTCAAACCAATGGATTGTGCGAGAAGATGAACCATGTGGTTATTGATTTGCGCAAGACTCTACCTCTAGAAGAAAGAAACCAATGGCCGGAGAGGTTGCCAGATCTAGTGGACTTGTACAATCATATACCAGTAAATTCCACCAACTGCAGCCCTGCTTACTTGATGCGAGCAAGACCTGGCAAGTTACCTGTAGACTTTGAAATGGGAACTGTGTCACCTGAAGCGGTTCAACAGATAAAAGATTGGAATACAGAGAGACAACAACAATACCGCCAAGTTCAAGAAAGTGTAGAAAAGAACCTATCCCAAGCCAGAATGAGACAAGAAAAGAACTACAATCAAACAGCCCCAGCAACTCCCTTAGCACCTGGAGAACAGGTCCTCAAGAAAAAGCGGAGAATGCACAAATTAGATGACCAGTGGGAAAATGAACCCTACACAATTATTCCCTCAAATTTTGACAATAACAGTGTGTGTCATAAGTAAAGATGGAGGCAAAATATATCAAGCAGTTTCCAGAGATCGTCTGAAAGTATGCCCTGAACGGTGTAAGACCAAAGAAGAAGTTCAAGAATGTCCCCAACCTTAAGAAAAAAGAGAAGAAATTACCCAAACAATACTTGGAAAATTCCCCAAGACATGGACCCAAATAAATAAGGCTATAGTGGTACCAGTATTGACATTCCCGCAAGTGGTTGTACCAGAAACAGAAGAGGTTCCAGATCCACCTGAAGAACAGTCAGTCCCACCAATAGATGTCACGCCAGCAGTGGAACAGGAGAATCAACCCTGTTGAACCTGTCGTACCCTTGGCGGATCTAAGACCCCGTAGGCAACAGTCACGCATACCCATCAGAGTTTTAGGCCTACCAGCAACACTGAGGTAGTACACCCCCCAAGTAGTAGTGAATCAACACAAGTACTAGGCAGGTTCCAACGTAGCACCCAGGGACAGCCCCCTCCAAGGTATAGAAAATAGAATACCAATCAGAGTGTAAATAGTTATTTAAAATGTCTTGTATAAAGTGCTTTTTGTTTTAAGTGATTGAGTATATGAACAACTGGGTCACTGGACAATGGGTGGCCAAAAACTTTAATTGTTTATTGTTAGCCTCAGTGTGCTCACCACCCCAGAAGAAAAACCCGTCCGGCGTGCTTACAATGGGGTCATCAATGCTCTAACGCACGCCCAGAGCCTACGTTGGGGGTTTTATCGCGGCAGGTCCCCCATGGAGCAGTGTAATGGACACCCGGCAGGGAGCCACACTAGAGTCATAATCTTTGTTATTTAAGTTTGTAACGTTTAAGAAATGTGCCTCCCATAAAGGGATGAAATGTTCTAATATCCTCTGTTTATGTTTCCTCAGTCCGGGAGTACTGATTTTAACTAAGGGGGAGTGTGGCGCCCCAGCATCTGGTTGCCACAACAGTGTTGCCCTCCTCCAAAAGGTTAATGCTGAGCCTGGAGGTAACAGGGGAAATCTATTGGTCAGTAAGTACCAACATCCAACACCGTTCCTCTCCCAGGCCAGCAGGGGGAACTCTAAACCTGGAGTTCCAGGGAGGATCCCTTAAGTGCTGACCTGGGGGAGGAGTTAGTTAGTTTGTTAGGGAAGTTCAAGGAGAGAGGAGCTGAGTAGTGCAGTCCTGCGAGCTGGGGCCTGGGGCTAAGATAGCTCAGTCTAGAAAAGCAGGAGCTACAGAGAGGCACAGAGAGAAGATTCTGAGGAGAAGAGATTTGTTCCGGTTCGCCTTAGAGGAAAACACTGAAAATTAGACATCGGAGTCTGTGGTTGCCAGGGTGTATAACCCTTCCCTGGTAGCCGAATCCGGAGGGCAGGGGAGCTGCAGGTCTCCTGGCCCCAGAAAGAACCGAAGGTCCAGCTGCATCACAGGGGCCCGGTGTGGACTCCAGCAGAGAAGCACCAGAGAGGGCCTGCGCAGCCTACCACACGGGGAAGGGGACGTACCACAAGTCCCAGCAGCAAGAGGGCCACTGCTAAACGAAGAGTGCAGGGTCCTGTAGAAACAGAGAAGAGCAGGGAGTAGGCCTCATACTCAATTGGCCAAAAAGATCCCCCCAGGTACTTCCAGGCCGACTGGATCGCCCTTACCACCTGTGACGGTCTCCCAGAACAAAGTTGTTGCAAGTAAAAAGAAAAGAAGGTAAAGAGACTGCTGTTTGTGTCGGTTATTTACACTACTTGATTAGCCCTGCACCATTTCCAAAGCACCATAGACTTTAATAAGCACCAACAACTGCCCCGGGGTACCGCTCCACCTGTGAGGAGCAGAACCATCCCAGCTGCTAATCCATCAGCCCCGGAGGTCTCATCCAGCAGCAGCGGCTCCATAGCCGCAATCCACAAGTGGCGTCACGAATATTTCTATAAACTTTATTATAAGTTACTACCCCCACAACTGCCATATTAGTTGACCCCGCCAGGGTCACGGAGTCGGGCCCCGCCACCACTGACTACCCCCGGACTAGTCCGGCCCGACACCGGGTGTCCCAAAGCCCTGGGGTGGGCGAGTCACATAAGGAGGCCTCTGCCTGCAGGAGCCGGGAAGATGGCTCGGTGGAACCGTGGTGGACCGGGACAGGGTAGTGGCCCGCTGGTACCGACCCGGGGAACCAACTCGGAAACCGGAGCACAAGAGGGAGTACTCAGACCCTGAAACGAGGTCTAGAAACTACTGGACTGAGTTAATTAACTGATTACGGTCTGGACTTTAGGTCCTTTCCCACCCAAAGTCCCGACTGATGACAACAGCCCAATGAGGGTGATAGAAAGCCACCGCTCAGGCAGAGATATCCCATGGGCCAGCGTCTGCGGGCAAAAGGGCTTCTCCGACATATACACAAGCCGGGGAGTGGACTCCTGTATTGCAAGTCCAGGTAGTTCGCCAACACTTAAAAATGTGCAGGAGAAAGGCAGAGACCACCAACCGGGTGGGGGAACAGACTGCAGCCGGCTGCGGGCACCGACCACCATCACCTTGGTTTACCAGAGACTTATGTGTGTTTCTAATCATGAGTACACCAGTGCCCTCCGGCCGCCCATCTCCCTGCACCGCCCAAACACCTCCAACGGGTCCCGGGGCCACCATCCCTGCCCACAGAGGGGTTAACAAGTTGCTGCATAACATCTCCCCCAGGTGCCCCATAACTACAGCGGTGGTGTCCACCTTCACCACATCCTGTGGGTGGTGTCACGAACTTAACCACGGCTCCAGCCGTACACCTACGTCCCCTAAACCGCCAGCCCCTTTCAGATCAAAGTGACCACGTGGCCCCCGGGTCTGGAGATGTTCGAGCCACCCACCAGCAAGCCCGGATCCGAGCGCCTCGGTTGCAGCCGAGCCCGGGGCGGTACACAGGCAGCCCACAATACACAATCACAGTGCAGAGGAAAGGACAGTGACCACCAGCCCGGGTGAGAGGGCCAGAGTACAACCGGCCGCGGCGGCCGGCCACCAGCACCTTGGTTTACGAAAAGACTCGTGTGATTCATTCAATAGTGAGTAACCAACTATCCCCTGGTCCATCTGGGCGTGCAAGCCCCTGCCATCGCCATACCCTGCACAGAAACACTGGGTCCCGGGGCAACCATCCCTACCCACGGAGGGGTTAACATCCAGCTGCCATTACATCTCCCCCGGGTATCCCACAACAGCAGCGGTGGCGTCCCATTTCACCACACACCGTGGGTGGCGTCACAGACATTCTACAATCAATCCCGTACAAATACGTCCCACTTTTATTCGGAGTGACCGCTAGACTCGGGGGAACCCCTCGAGCCATACCGTAGGCCCCGGATCCGAGCAGCGCCGGCTACTGGCACGGGGGCGGCACAGTCACACAATAGGCCCCCACATAACACCTTCCCTCACCTAGGAAACATACAGCCGACCTGAAACCCTAGTCACCCCCCTGAGGGCAAGACAGTCACACCAGTGGGCGGGACCAGGCGGTTAGGAAACGCCCACCTAGGGGTCTAGACAGCCTGGGGTAGGAAAACAAGCAGTTAAGCTTCAGATTGAAGTTGTAGTTCAAGTTGAGAGGAGCGCGGCTGGAGCTAGGTGTAGCTCCAGCGGAGGAGAAGTTCAAGTTGGACGGTGCCAGGGTCGGAGCCCTGGTACCTTGGCTAGGTGGCAGACGGTGGTCTCTGTCAGCAGGAGATGGGAAGACGGCTCGGCAGATCTGAGGAGGACCGGGACGAGGTTGGAGCCCACCGGTACCGACACCGGAGACCTGACCGGAAACCGTGCACAGAGGGGGTACTCGGACCCTGAAGCCAGGACCGGAACCAACAGCCTAGCTAATCAACCGATTGAGGGCAGAATTACAGGTCTTGTCCCAACCAAAGTCCCAAAAGCAGACAACCACCCACAAAGAGGGATAGGGTAACCGTCAGGGCCCACAGATCCCACGGGTCAGCATAAGCGGACACGGCTCCTCAGGGACACAGAAAGCCGACAGCGGACTCCCGTGTTCCATACCGGGAAGTCTAAACACACAACCACAACTAGTGCAGAGGAAAAGACGGCGACCACCAGCCCGGGTGGGGGACCAGAGTACAACTGGCCGCGGCGGCCGGCCACCAGCACCATGGTTTACCAAAAGACTTGTGTGATTCATTTACTTGTGAGTAACCAAACATCCCCTGGTCCATCCGGGCGTGCATCCCCTGCCATCCCCATACCCTGAACAGACACACTGGGCCCCGGGGCAACCATCCCTACCCACGGAGGGGTTAACATCCGGCTGACACTACATCTCCCCCCGGGTATCCCACAGCAGCAGCAGTGGTGTCCCACTCCAACACACACCGTGGGTGGCGTCACAAACCGAATACGGCCAAGGAGGGTGTGCCGCCCCCGTGCCAGCAGCCGGCGCTGCTTGGATCCGGGTCTTCAGGTGTGGTGGCTCGAGGGTCTCCGGACCCGGGGGTCTCGCGGACAAGCCGAATAAATGGGGGGACGTATATGTACGGGCTGGGCCGTAATAAGTTCGTGATGCCACCCACGGTGTGTGGTGAGATGGGACACCACCGCTGCTGTTACGGGGCACCCGAGGGAGATGTTGTGCAGCAAGTTGTTAACCCCTCCGTGGGTAGGGATGGTGGCCCCGGGACCCGGTTGGTGGGTGCAGGGGATGGCGACCGCAGGGGGTGCTGGTGTACTCACTGTTAGTAAAACACACGAAGTCTCTGGTAAACCAAGGTGATGGTGGCCGGTGCTGCGGCCGATTGCATTCTGGTCCCCCACCCGGCTGGTGGTCTCTATCCTTTTCCTGCACTGCTGTGTGTAAGGTGGACTTTCCTAGTGTGAAACTCAGGAGTCCACTCCTGGCTGGATGTGGCCTCAGGAGCCGTGCCTGCAGATGCTGGCCCGTGGGATCTATGGGCCCTGGCGGTGACCTCTTATCCCTAATCGGTGGGCTGTTGTCTTCTATGAGGGACTTTGGGTGGGACAGGACCTCTAGTCCTGGCCTCAATCAGTTAATTAACCTGTTCCAGTAGGTTCTGGTCCTGGCTTCAGGGTCTGAGTACCCCCCTTTGTGCTCCGGTTTCCCAGTCGGTTCCTTGTGTCGGTACTGGCGGGCTACAACCCTGTCCCGATCCACCTCGGTTCCACCGAGCCATCTTCCCGTCTCCTGCTGACAGAGACCACCGTCTGCCTCCTAGCCAGTGACACCAGGGCTCCTACCCTGGTACCTGTAAGTCAGCTTCAGGCCTGACACACAGGCCTGACCTCCACTCCACACTCCTCTGAACTTGAACTCCAAAACTCATCTGCTGCTTTTCCCGCCCCGGGCTGTCTAGACCCCTGGATGGGTGTGTCCCAATCACCTGGTCACGCCCACTGGTGTGTCTATCTTTCCCTAAGGGGGGGGTGACTAGGGTTTCCTGGTTGGCTGTGTGTTTCCTAGTGAGGGAAGGTGTTATGCGGGGCCTAACTGTGACTACCTGGTTTTGCCAGGGCGTTACATTCACCCTTGGTTAAATACAAACCGTCCACGGGCTGTCCGACCACCACCGTTTATTTAACTGGAAAAAGATAAAAGAATAAAACAGTTACATTGTTACATATATAGTTAGTTACATATATATAGTTACACTATAACATATTTACAATAAGCATATTTTTGTTTTCTTCCCTTACGGCAGGCATGTTACTTAAATGTTGCACATATAAAACCCGGACGGGACGGTCCGGGTCCTTCTCACCTCATCCACCCAAAACAACCTATCCCTGATGCCACCTCTAAAACACAGGTTGGCACCCCTTGCCCAAGTCCAGGGTAGGTCCGGGTGTTGCCCAAATGGGCCGGGTAAAAAGTTCCTTACCCAGCAGTCCTTTACAGGGGCCCCACGTCCAGGGGACCCCTGACCCGGAGGGTAGTCACCAGGTTTGCTGGTGACAGGGCCTCGGCCGACTCTACCGCAGGCCCATCCTCCAACCAGCCTCTCCAGGGACTGCGGCTTGGTGAAATGGTTGGTCAGGGAGTATTTACAAAACCCAAAAATTTATGGGCTGGCTCGCAAGTTCTAAGCCATTGTCTTTTTGAAACTTTAAACGGGAATCACAGACAGTCCCAACAGGAAATTTCAACTTGTTGGTAGCCATGAACCGCTACCACTGCTTAACATTCTTAATCTAGTGACGACTTCAATTGATTGGCATTCATTCACACTCATATTTACACAATGAACAGACACCACCCACTAGATTGCGGTCTCTCTGTACCTAAGTGGCGGCTGACCCAAGTTAGGGCGTGTGGACCTTCTAAGCACTCTAGGTTCACAGGGGACCGGTGGGAGAGAGGGAAGTACAGCCCCCTCTTCCCAAACATCTGGTATGGCTGGCAGAGACCCGCGGGGGCGGGATGTAGGTGCATCCCTTGGCGCTGTGCTGGCGTGTTGCTGATAGGCTCTTCTAGCTCTACATTTTCCACGGGTTGTGGGAACATGATAACGGGAACAATCACTGCTCCATTCTGCATAGGCCAATCAGCCGGAAAATCACCTATCACAGTGTGGATCACCTCTTTCTTCCGTTCCGCAATCGGCGTAGGAGGGGAAACCTCTTCCACCATCTTCAGGGGTTCTGGGCACTTCTTCAGGTGGTCCCTGGAAACAGTGGCCGTAGTCTTCCCCTGATCGCAACTAACAAGGTATGTTTTTTGGTCTTCCCATCCAGTGGGTTGGATAACGTAAGGGGTCCTCTCCCACTGATTATCCAGCTTGTGCGTCCTTCTCTTCCTCTTCAATACTACATCTCCGGGTCCAAAAGGGGCAGCCTGAGCTCGCTTGTTGAAACGTTGCTTTTGCCTCTCTCTGCTCTGATGCAGGTTCCTTTCCACATATTCCTGAATCTGCCGGTACTGCTTCTGTCGCTTGATGTCCCAATTGGCAGTGGGGGGAAGGGTTTCGGGGACCTCGACGTCTAATTGTAGATCCACCGGCAACTTTCCAGGCTGGGCTCTCATCAGGTACGCAGGCGTACACTTAGTGGAGCTGCAGTGGATATTATTGTACATGTCCACCAAGTCGGGCAGCTTCTCGGGCCACAAGTTTCGTTCTTCCAGAGACAGGGTCTTGAGGAGGTTAAGAACCAAGTGATTCATTTTCTCGCACATCCCATTAGTCTGGGCATGATAGGCCGTGGTCCGGATCTTCTTGCACCCATGCAAGTTGCAGAACTCTTGGAAAACTTCTGCCTCGAAGGCCGGGCCTTGGTCCGTAAGCACCTTCTCCGGGTAGCCATGCGGCCGACAGAAGTACGCCTGGAAGACCCTTGCTGCAGTGCGGCCCGTCAAGTCCTTGACGGGAACCACCACCATGACCTATGATGGTCAGGGCGTACGTATATCCGCTACGGCAAGGCATGAGCTTGACATGGTCCAGGTCGACCAACTCCAACGGCTGGCGGGTTACAATTGGCTGCAGCGGGGTCTTCTGACTGGTTTCGTCCTGTCTTCTCAGTGCACAGGGACCACATTCTCTGTACCAGGCCTCTACGGTCTCTCACATCTCGCACCAGTAGAAGCGCTCCCTCAGCAGCATCTCCAACTTTTTCCAGCCGAAATGTCCAGTCCCATCATGATAAGCCTTCAGGACCTTAGGTACGTATGCCTGCAGCACCACCAGCTGGCGGACCTTCTCGTGCATCTTCGGGTTGATCAATCCCCGGTACAGCTTACCCTGTTGCAAGTAAAGACGGTCCCTCTCTTTCCACAACCGCTGAGCTTCGGAGAGGGGGCTGTAGGTTCTAACCTGGAAGCATCTTGAGCAATCATCGTTTTGACTAGCCGGACCGCGGGTTCCTGATCTTGGGCTTCTCGCCACCCATGGCGGGGTAATGGGTCAAAGTTCGCTTGGTGCTGGCCGATATAGGGCTTTTCGTTCCTTGGCTGATGGAACACGGGCAGCTCGATTTCCTCCAAATCATCTTCCTCCACCTCTTCATCGGATAGGTGCGGCATCTGGGACAATGCATCTGCGTTAGTGTTCTTGCGGCCAGCCCTGTACTTAATGGTGAAGTCATAGTTGGCTAGCCGGGCTACCCATCATTGTTCCAGAGCCCCCAATTTTGCTGTGTCCAGGTGTGTCAAAGGGTTGTTGTCCGTGTAGGCGGTGAACTTCGCCGATGCCAGGTAATGCTTGAACCTCTCCGTTATCACCCAGACGAGTGCCAAGAACTCCAACTTGAAAGAGCTGTAATTATCGGGGTTTCTCTTCGTCGGCCGGAGTTTCCTGCTTGCATAGGCAATCACCTTTTCCCTGCCATCTTGCATATGGGACAGGACAGCACCCAAGCTCGCATTGCTGGCGTCTGTGTAGAGAATGAACGGGAGACTATAGTCGGGAGTTAGTCCAGTTAGGGCCGACTTCAGTTGCTGGAAGGACTCCTCATGCTTCTCACCCCAGGCAAACGGGGGTCCGGGATACCTGCCATTCTTGGTCTGTTCCACGAGGAGGTCTTGCATGGGTGCGGCCATCTTGGTGTATCCCTTGATGAAGCGACGGTAGTAGGCCACCCGGCCCAAGAACTGCTGCACCTCTTTAACCGTGGTAGGCTGCGGCCAACTCTGGATGGCAGTGATTTACTCGGGGTCCGGGGCCACACCTTCAGCACTCACTATATGCCCGAGGTACTGCACTCTGGGCTTCAACAGATGGCACTTAGAGGGCTTCAATTTCATCCCGTACTTGGAGAGGGCTGAAAACACTTCTGCAAGGTGTTCTAGGTGGGCTTCATATGTCTTCGAATAAACAATCACATCATCCAAGTACAGCAGGACCGTCTCGAAGTTGTGATGTCCCAAGCAGCACTCCATGAGCCTCTGGAAGGTTCCCAGGGCATTACACAGCCCAAAAGTCATGCTGTTGAACTCGCAGAGTCCAATCGAGGTAGCGAATGCAGTCTTCTCTTGGTCTTCCTCCGCAACCGACACCTGCCAGTAGCCACTAGTAAGATCAAGGGTAGAGAAGTAATTAGCAGTCTTCAGTGCGGCAAATGACTCTTCGATGCGAGGAAGAGGGTATGCATCTTTATGCGTTATCTGATTAATCTTCCGGTAATCCCCACACATTCTTATAGTGCCATCCTTCTTCTTTACCAGGACCAACGGAGCTGCCCAGGGACTACAACTATCACGAAGGACCCCTGCCTCCTTCATGTTCCTCAACATATCTTTGGCGCACTGGTAGTGTGCAGGTGGGATCGGCCTGTACCTCCCTTTAATAGGTGGGTGTGTGTCGGTGGGAATATGGTGCTGAACCCCCTTAATCCTCCCAAAATCTAACGGGTGTTTACTGAATACCTGCACGTGCTCTTGCACTACCCGGTACACCCCCTCCTTGTGATGTGGTGTAGATTCGGTGCCGACATGTAGCTCTAACTGGTCGGATGGGGTGTCACTGCCTGACTGTGATGCAGTAATAGTGGAGGTTGCTACATGAATGGCGTCTGCATCTACAGTGAATAATTTAGCAATGGTGGCGTAGCGGGTAGACTAACCTCTTCCTCTCCGCAGTTCATCACTCTCACGGGCACCCGTCCGTTCTTGAAATCAATCACCCCTCTGGCTGCCATCACTGTGGGCCAATGCTTGGACGGCAGAGGCTCCACCACTGCTGGGTATTCCAGTCCATGGGGACCCACTGCTACTCTACACCAGATCATCATTTCACTCTGCGGAGGCACCACTAGAGGCGCCACATCCATCACTCGCACGCCACCAATCTCTCCACCTGACATGTTCACTTGTTGTCGCTGCAGGAGGGCCCGGATTTCACGTTGCAGAGCCTTCTGCTGCCCCCCTCCCGCTGTGACTGACAGTTGTTGCAATAGGTGCAGCACTTCTCCCATGCAGTTCTCGATCACGTTGGTCCCTAGGACCATTTTTGGGGTACGGTCACTGGGGTCATTCTGCACTACATTTAGCCATTGATGTTTCAGCTCTACCCGCCCCACCTTCAAGGTTACCGCCTGTCACGAACCACCGGGGGGGTCACTCAGAAATCCCCCGCGCTGGCTACCAGTACGTCACAATCGGGGGGTAACAAGTGGGGGTCACCCCTCCTTTATACCTCCCGACCGACAGAGCACGTGATGCGCTCTCTAGCGCCCCTCTTATAGTCAGGCCAATTATGGAATTGCCCGACAATAAGCAAGGAGGCCGCTATACTACTTATGCCGATTATTGAAGGGTCCCCGGTGAGAGTAGGGTATATATTCCCCCGACCTCCGCGGGCGGAATATATAAAATCTCCCCGAATCTCACTGGCCTCCCCACAATAATCCTTGGCACAAACTCGCTGCCACCAACCGATTTACGGTAACTATTAGCCGAACACACAGACGTGGGATTCAAGATCGAGATAACAGAACAGCCCAAGATTAATTATATAATTTAATCAGCCTAAAGCACACTAGAAACTACAATATATACAATAGGGAATCTACAGAATATACATATGTCAGAGTACAGTTACAATCAAAGCATGGGTTACAAACAGGCATACACAGTTCCAGCAGTTACCTTGTTGCGTCTGGCCACAGGGGGGCGCTGTACCCAGGTTTCTAGGATCCTTCCCACAGATGTTTCCTACACGTGCCCCCAGCGAAAAGAACACTGGAAAATGGCCGAAGTAGGGTTATCAACCTGGCCAAATCCAGGTCCCCTCCTACCTTCGTGACCTCACAGGGAGCACTGCTCCACCCCTGGCTTGAGTTATGGACAATATCCCAACATGGAATATGGGCCATAACTTTGCCTGGGAGCGTCGTAGGCGGACGCCAACGCTCTCATTGTGACAGTTATGAATTTAGCTACAGAACGAGGGGACTCATGACCTGTCTGCCAGTTCCCCATTGGCTGATATCACGCCTGGGGCATTTCCCAATGTCCTGCTCCCATAAAAAGGGTGTGCCGGCATCGTCCGCATGCGGAGACACCATTTTTATGGTTGCCATATTTATCGGAAATATGGCTTGCGAGATATGAACCATTTTTTACTGGAGTCGTTCTGTCTGGCTATTTCCATAGCCTTGCTAACTAGCTAGCAGCTCCTACTACAGGGTGACGGCAGGGAGTCATCCTGTGTCCATTGTTCCCACACCACCTAATTTCCATATCACAGGACATGGCCATGGAGGTGTAAGTGGAACACTGAGAACAAGAAGGGAGGGGGCACTGCCAGGGAGTGATGAGGGATTATGACTGGAGTCATAATTCATCTTCATATCCCGGGATTTGCCTCACACCTCCCCCCTTTTGAGGGCGCTAGGGGGCAGCACACTCCGGTGTTCCCCCGTGCGCCCGTCCGCGACCTCTCCTTGTCGGGACAGCCCGTCTGCGTTACCGTGGTCACGGCCCCTTTTGTGGCGAATGGTGAAGTTGTATTGCTGGAGCGCAAGGCTCCATCGCAACAATCGCCCATTCGTCCCAGAGACGGTGTGCAACCAGCTGAGGGGATTGTGGTCCGTCTCCACGATGAAGTGGCGCCCGTATAGATAGGGTTGCAGACGCTGCAGGGCCCACACTATGGCCAGGCACTCCTTCTCCATCGTGGAATAGGCAACTTCCCTTGGTAACAGCTTCCTGCTCAGGTACAAGACTGGGTGCTCTTGGCTCGCAGAGTCCACCTGGCTGAGCACCGCACCGAGGCCGAAGTCACTGGCGTCGGTCTGTACTACAAACGGCCGCGTGAAGTCGGCTGCCTGTAGCACGGGCGGGCTGGACAGGGCGTCCTTTAGGGCCCGGAAGGCTGTCTCGCAGTCCATTGTCCAATCGACTGCAGAGGGCAGCTTCTTCTTGGTGAGGTCCGTCAAGGGCTTTGCCAGGCTACTATAGCATGGAACAAACCTCCTATAGTACCCAGCGGTCCCCAAGAAGGACATCACCTGCTTCTTGGTCCTGGGGGTGGGCCAGGATGCGATGGCTTCCACTTTCTCAGGCTCGGGCTTCAGTGTTCTCCCACCTACCCGGTGACCGAGGTACTGGACCTCGCTCATGGCCAGCTGACACTTTCCCGGCTTGATGGTCAAACCTGCCCGGTGGATCCGCCTGAGCACCTGTGCTAGATGCTCTAGGTGGTCCTCCCAGGTGGGACTGAAGACGGCAATGTCATCCAGGTACGCGGCCGCGTACCCTTCAAGTCCCTTGAGCAGGGTGTTGACCATCCGCTGGAAAGTGGCAGGGGCATTCCTCATCCCGAATGGCATCACCGTGGACTCGTACAGTCCAAATGGGGTAATAAAGGCAGAGCGTTCCCTTGCCTTGCGAGTCAGGGGGATCTGCCAATATCCCCGGCTCAGATCCATGATGGTCAGGTACTGAGCCCCGGCCAACTGATCGAGCAGGTCATCGATGCGTGGCATTGGGTACGCATCGGCGACCGTGACCGCATTGAGCCCCCTGTAGTCCACGCAGAACCGAGTGGTTCGGTCCTTCTTAGGGACGAGGACTACAGGCGAGGCCCAAGCGCTGTTGGATGCCTGGATCACCCCCAGCTTCAGCATCTCGTCAATCTCCTGGCGCATGTGTTGCTGCACCTCCAGGGAGACCCGATATGCTGAACGCCGGATCGGGGGATGATCCCCAGTGTCCACGTGATGGACAGCCAAGTCAGTCCTTCCGGGCTGGTTGGTAAACAACCCCCGGAAGGGGAGGAGGGTGGCCCACAGCTGGGACCGTTGGTCTTCCAAGAGCTGGTGGCCAACCTCCACATCCTCAATGGATCCGCCTGCCCTAACCTGGGCTAGCATATCCAAGAGGGTTTCCGCTTCTCCCTCCTCGGGCAGGTTGCACACGGGGAGCGCACATGCCTCCCGCTCATGATGTGCCTTCATCATGTTCACATGGAAGGGCTTCCGCCTTCCACGGGCAGGGTCCAGGGTGACCAGGTACGTTACAGGGTTGAGCTGCTGGTACACGAGGTATGGGCCTTCCCAGGCTGCCTGAAGCTTGTCCTGTGGTACGGGGACCAGTACCCACACCTCTTGACCCACTTGGTAGGTCCTCTCACAAGCGTTCTGGTCGTACCAACGCTTCTGATCGGCCTGGGCTTGAGCCATATTGTCGTGTACCAGTTGCGTCAAGGCCTGCATTTTGTCCCGGAAGCGCATGACATACTCGATAACCGACACTCCAGGGGTGGCCAAATCCCCTTCCCAAGCCTCTTTCACCAGAGCCAGGGGGCCCCGCACACGTCGCCCGTACAGGAGCTCAAACGGTGAGAATCCTGTTGAGGCCTGTGGAACCTCCCGGTAAGCAAATAACAGGTGTGGGAGATACCGCTCCCAGTCACGCCCATGGGAGTCGACCAACATCTTAAGCATCTGCTTTAAGGTGCCATTAAACCGCTCGCACAGGCCATTAGTCTGTGGATGGTACGGGCTGGCCACCAGATGTCGCACCTGGACTTGCTTACAGAGGGCCTCCATCAGCTGGGACATGAATTGGGTCCCCCGGTCCGTGAGCATTTCCTGGGGAAAACCCACTCTGGAGAAAATCTCCAGCAATGCGGTGGCCACCCTGTCAGCCCGAATGGACGACAAGGCCACTGCTTCTGGGTACCGGGTGGCATAGTCCACTACCGTCAGTATGAAGCATTTCCCGGAGCTGCTGGGGATGGCCAGCGGGCCGACCAGATCCACAGCCACCCTCCTGAAAGGCTCATCGATGATTGGCAGAGATACTAGTGGGGCTTTGGGGCGTGGCCCCGCCTTCCCCACTCTCTGACAGGTTTCACACGAACGGCAGTAGGCAGCCACATCGGCCCCCATTTTTGGCCAGTAGAAATGCTGGTTTAACCTGGCCTTGGTCTTAGCGATCCCTAGGTGTCCGGCCATCGGAATCTCATGTGCGATCCGCAACAACTCCGTCCGGAACGGATAGGGTACCACCAACTGTCGGTCCCTGGGCCACGCCTCCGGTGAACCCTGCTGGACCGTGGCCCGGTACAGCCGTCCTTGGTCCCAGACCACTCGCTCCGGGTCCGAGTCCGAGGGAGGCTGTGCCGCCTGCTCCTTAAGAGCTTTCGGGCTGTCGTCAGCTTCTAACGCTGCCTGAAACCCCTGACTAGATGTGGCCAGAATCGACGAGACTGTCACATCTTCAGTCAGTACCCCGGGACCTGTGTCCTGGCCTCCACCTGACTCGGCTGCCACTTGGTCAGAAGGGGAAGAGCTATCGGACCTCCGGGAGGCCCCTTGGCTTCCAGCACTCCCACTGCGGGTGACAGCGGCCACAGCCGCTGCGACCGTGGGTCGTGCCTGCTCCTCCTCCGTTCCTGACCAAGTCGCCGGTTCAGGCAGACCTACCTGGCTTCCTGACACCCCGGTTGTGGGGGAACCATGCACCGAGATCTTACCTGGGAGCACTTCCGCTCCTGGACCGGCCCCAATCTCACCTGCCTGTTCCCCTCCTGCAGCAACAGAACCCCGCTGGGAAATCTCTGGGGACCCCACATTTGCTGTGGTAGCCCCCACCCCACACACTGGTCCTCCCCCTGCAGCACCCTGCTCTCTGCTTATCCCTGCAGAGGGCAACAGATCCCAGCTCACAGGCTGGTTACTTGTAGAGGCATTGTCACACCTTTCTCTGACCCCCTCCCCTCCTGTCACAGCTGCAGCTGCGTGTGTGTCTATGGTGTCTGTGCAAGCAGAAATATCAGAGTTCACTCCCTCCTCCCTTACATCATTCATAGATAACACATTAACATTGTCAGGAGTCATGTCAGTACTGGCTGAAGGTTCAGCCCTTGGTTGGGGCCCAAACTGGGAGGTTATCTGCCCCAAATCTGTCCCAAGTAGCACGTTTGCAGGGATCCGATCAGTTACCCCCACCTCCCTCACCCCTCGCCCTGCGCCCCAGTCCACATAAATGTCAGCAACAGGCAGCGCCGGGTCAGTGCCTCCAATCCCGGAGACAGCGAGGGTTTTTCCAGGGATCAAGTCTTGGGGGGACACCATCTCAGGCCGCACCAGAGTCACCTCCGAGGCGCTGTCTCGCAGTCCTATGGTCACAGACCGGCCGACGGTGACAGGTTGGAAGCTGTCCAGGGACCTACCACCACCCCCACCCACACAATACACCTTGGGCGGCCCTTGGGACGGGGACGGAGCCGGGGCCTTGGGACGCTGAGGGCACATGGCCTTGAAGTGTCCAGGTAGGTTGCACTGGTGGCACCGTCTTGGTTCCGCCACGGGCCTGGAGAGGGGAGTTGAGGGGGACACCCCCTGCAGTCTAGGGGCAGGTGGGGCAGTCGCAGAATTCATCTTACCCCCTCTCCAGGTGCTGCTGGTGGCCGCTCTCCTGGCCTCAGGGGCCCGGTTGTTGGTGTAGTCATCGGCAAGGGCAGCTGTAGCCGTGGACCCCTTTGGCTTCTGGTCTCGGATGAACTGGCGGAGATCCTCAGGGCAGTTCCACAAGAGTTGCTCCGTGATGAACAAGTCCAGGATCTCCGGTCCGGTGGAAAGCTGCAGGCCTTGGGTCCAGTGGTCGGCAGCTCGGGCAAGTGCCCGCCGGTGGTCAGCCCAGGAGTCCTTTGGTCCCTTCTGTAGGCTCCGGAACTTCTTGCGGTAGGACTCTGGAGTGAGGTTGTACTGTTGGATCAGGGCCCGCTTGATGGTGTCGTAGCCCTGATCTGCCTCAGCAGGCAAGTCCCCAAGGATATCCAGGGCCTTACCCCTTAAACGGGGGGTCAGGTATTTGGCCCACTGGTCCTTGTCCAGATGGTGCTGCAAGCAAGTCCGTTCAAAAGCAGTCAGGAAAGAGTCCAAGTCTCCATCCTTCTCCAGCACTGGGAAGTCCTCAACACGGACCTTTGGAAGTTTGGTGTCTCGAAGGTCACATGTGGCTGATGAGGGCCGGAGCTGAGCTAGCTGCAGCTGGTAGTCACGGTCTGCCTGTCGCTCTCGCTCTTCACGCGCTGCCTGCCGCTCTCGCTCCGCAGCCTCACGCTCTGCGTGCCGCTCTGCCCTGCGCTCTGCCAGGAGTTCCTTGTAGCCCTTCTGGTCTCCAGCCTGGAGAAGGGCCATAGCCATTTGAAGAAGGCTATCCGAGCCTCCCAGGCTCGGTGGAATGGCACGTGGTGATCTGCGGCACGCTGCAGAGCTAGGCGATTCACTGTCCCTTTCAGAGCGGAGGGCTGGCATCTGGCTCGTTGAGGAACCTTGGGTGAGCTCCTCCTCATCTTGTCCAGCAGTGCCAGGTTGCGCAATGTCCTCGGCAGAACGGTTTTCTGGCGTCGAGCTCCTGGAGGACTCGTGGGCAACCTCCTCATTGCTGTCCACAGCACCGTCCTCCCTCTCTTCGGCTCCTGCCTTAGCATTGGCCAGTTGCATAGCTCTGCTCCTGGTGCCATCAGCCATTCTTGCAGACTTTTGGTCACTGACACAGAACTGACACCTGATGCCTCCACACACCTTACAGTATCTGCACTCTGACACTCTAGTGTTGAGCTAGTCTGAAGACCCCAGCAGCCACAGCTGCTGCAGGCAGTCTTTAGTGTCTGGGAGTATGGGTCTCACACTCACACACACTATTATCTCGATCCCACCGCTTGCCACCAATATGTCACGAACCACCGGGGGGGTCACTCAGAAATCCCCCGCGCTGGCTACCAGTACGTCACAATCGGGGGGTAACAAGTGGGGGTCACCCCTCCTTTATACCTCCCGACCGACAGAGCACGTGATGCGCTCTCTAGCGCCCCTCTTATAGTCAGGCCAATTATGGAATTGCCCGACAATAAGCAAGGAGGCCGCTATACTACTTATGCCGATTATTGAAGGGTCCCCGGTGAGAGTAGGGTATATATTCCCCCGACCTCCGCGGGCGGAATATATAAAATCTCCCCGAATCTCACTGGCCTCCCCACAATAATCCTTGGCACAAACTCGCTGCCACCAACCGATTTACGGTAACTATTAGCCGAACACACAGACGTGGGATTCAAGATCGAGATAACAGAACAGCCCAAGATTAATTATATAATTTAATCAGCCTAAAGCACACTAGAAACTACAATATATACAATAGGGAATCTACAGAATATACATATGTCAGAGTACAGTTACAATCAAAGCATGGGTTACAAACAGGCATACACAGTTCCAGCAGTTACCTTGTTGCGTCTGGCCACAGGGGGGCGCTGTACCCAGGTTTCTAGGATTCTTCCCACAGATGTTTCCTACACGTGCCCCCAGCGAAAAGAACACTGGAAAATGGCCGAAGTAGGGTTATCAACCTGGCCAAATCCAGGTCCCCTCCTACCTTCGTGACCTCACAGGGAGCACTGCTCCACCCCTGGCTTGAGTTATGGACAATATCCCAACATGGAATATGGGCCATAACTTTGCCTGGGAGCGTCGTAGGCGGACGCCAACGCTCTCATTGTGACAGTTATGAATTTAGCTACAGAACGAGGGGACTCATGACCTGTCTGCCAGTTCCCCATTGGCTGATATCACGCCTGGGGCATTTCCCAATGTCCTGCTCCCATAAAAAGGGTGTGCCGGCATCGTCCGCATGCGGAGACACCATTTTTATGGTTGCCATATTTATCGGAAATATGGCTTGCGAGATATGAACCATTTTTTACTGGAGTCGTTCTGTCTGGCTATTTCCATAGCCTTGCTAACTAGCTAGCAGCTCCTACTACAGGGTGACGGCAGGGAGTCATCCTGTGTCCATTGTTCCCACACCACCTAATTTCCATATCACAGGACATGGCCATGGAGGTGTAAGTGGAACACTGAGAACAAGAAGGGAGGGGGCACTGCCAGGGAGTGATGAGGGATTATGACTGGAGTCATAATTCATCTTCATATCCCGGGATTTGCCTCACACCGCCTTAAACCCCGCCTGGGTCATAGGGAGTGCATTAGCTGCAATAATGGTCAGACTAGAGTCCAGGGGGGTGAGCTCACTATCTGACAGTATTGCTTGTACAGTACATAGGGCATAGTCGTTACCTGCGAACCGGTGTCAAGAAGGGCGTAGGTCGGGATACCGTCCACAGCAAGGGAGATGATGGGGCGGCCTCCAACGTATCGATCGCGCCAGTTAGCTGGGCCTTGAGGATCTATTCCTGAGGATTGTCCCTTGGCCTCAGGGGTTCCTCGTTTAAAGGGCACCGGCGAGAGTAATGGCCAGGCTTGTTGCACTTATAGGAGACGGATGGTCCATACTGGCTGTCATTGTTCCTCCTCTGCTGCAACCCCGGGACGTCCTCCGGGCTGTCAGCAAGCTGTATCTTCTCCACTGGCTTGGCTTTCGATGGTAGCTGCAAGGCAGCGAGGATCCTAGCGATGTCATCACTCAGGCGCTGGACTTGCGACGACAGATCCTTCGGGGTCCCGGCTGCTGCTGCGGGAGCCGGCAGGGCCAACAAGGGGGCTGCTACTGAGACGGGAGCGGTGTCAGCCGGCCAGGACGGTGGGTTGGGGGCACCAGCGTCGACCATCTGTAGTGCTTTAATGGCCCGGTCTTTCAGGACCGCAAAGCTCAAGTCCGAGTGCTCTAGAGACCACAGCCGTAGTTGTTTACGATCCTCAGCGGACCCTAGCCCCTGCAGGAACTGCTCCACCAGCATTTTGTTGCTCTCGGCCTCAGTAATAGGGTCCACCTGCTTCAGGATGCGTAGGGCCGTCTGCAGCCTCAAGGCGTAGTCCCGGATGCTGTCTTGTGGGCGCTGTCGACAGTTATAGAACTGCATCCGCAACTCCGCTTCAGTGTGGGTTTCAAAAGCAACTTGCAGCTTTTCAAAGATGGCGGTTACTGAGACCCAGTCCGCATCTGCCCAGGTCTCCACCTCCTGCTCAGCGGCACCGGTCAGCTGCCCGAGTACCACAGATGCCCGCTGCTTGCTAGTCATGGCATACAAATTGAGGATAGTACAGATTTTCTTCCTGAACATCTGCAGGGCATTGGGTTTCCCATCATACTGGGGTAGCCAGGCAGCATCGGGCACGTACGGCAAGGAGATCGGCATTACCTGGGTGACCGCTGGGACCACAGCTCCCCCCGCCCCTGCGACCGGAGCGGGAGCTGCCACATTTCCGTCATCGACCACATCTGCGGGCGCCGCCGCTCCAGCGGCCGGCGCTACTCTGACATCGAGGTTAGGTGCTTGGTCTTTTGCCGGCACTTCTTTTCTTTGCTGGTAAGTTTCGTTTTCCGGGCTCGCTTTCTGGCCGCGTTCCCAGGGGGTGGGGCTTCGGCTTTCGCGCCCTTTTCTCGGGGAAGAAGACGCTGGGCTGTAGTTTTCGTACCCAAAATGGCGGCAAGATGGCGACTGCTGAAAATTTGACAACGGATCACCGCTGATTGTCCACTACAAGGCGCATTTCCACAAGGTAAGTGGATGGGTAAGTATTCTGTTTGTGATGTGGCGCCCCAGGATCTGGTTGGCAATGGCATTCCCCCCTCAAAAGGGTTAATGCTGAGCCTGGAGGTAATTGGGGAAATCATTGGCCAGTAGGTACCAACATCCAACGCAGTTTCTCCCTCAGGCCAGCAGAGGGAGCTCTGAACCTGGAGTTCCAGGGAGCATTCCTCAAGTCTGACCTGAGGGAGGAGTTAGTGTTCAGTCTGTTAGGGAAGTTGGAGAGTGAAGACGCAGAGTAGTGCTGTCCTGTGGACTGGGGCCTGGAGCTGGAATAGCTTGGCCCAGTAAAGCAGGATTGGCAGAGAGGCAAAGAAGCAGATTAGTTGTGATGAAGCAGAAGTGGACATCGGAGTCTGTGGCCACCAGGGCCTAAAATCCTCCCTGGTAGCCGAATCCGAAGGGCAGGAGAGCTGCAAGCCCCTGGCCCATAAGCAACCTGAAGGTACAGCTGCATCATCAGGGCCCGGTGTGGACTCCAGCAGAGAAGCACCAGAAAGGGCCTGCGTAGCCTACCACACAGGGAGAGGGACGTACCACCGGTCCCAGCAGCAAGAGGGCCATTGCTACTTCAGAGTGCAGGGTCCTATGAAAGTAAAGGAAGAACAGGGAGTAGGCCTCATACTCAGCTGGCCAAACAGAGCACCCCAGTTACTTCCAGGCTGGCCGGAGCCTTCTACCACCTGTAACGGTCTCCCAGGACTAACCGTTTATCCAGTAAAAGAGGAGAAGGTAAAGAGACTGTTGTTTGTGTCCGGTCCTTTCACCGCCCTGTCGGCCCTGCATTACACCGCAACTACATCGACACTTACAAGCACCAACTGTTGCCCCGGGGCACCGCTCCACCTGTGGGGAGCAGTACCACCATTGCTGCCGTTCCATCACCCCCGGAGGCGCCATACAGCAGCGGCGGCTTAATAGCCGCAAACCACAGGTGGCATCACAAATATAAACTTTAAGCACCCCCACTGAAGCCATATTGTTTTACTGTTAAAAATTGCCGCTGCCATTAGCACTGCTGAGCGCAGGAAGAAAGGGGGCGTGCCTAAAAAAAAAGAGCGCAAAGAGAGCGCGCCATCAGAGCGGAGGTTTGTTAACCCCGCGCAACTCTGAAGAGATTTTGAAAAGAGAGCGGAGCCTGGTAAGGTCCACTAAGGGGGAAGGAAGATGTCCGACTCAGAGGAGGAGCAGGTGGCTGCCATAGCACGAGACTTCGCAGCACCGGCCCAAGCAATCCCAGTCGCCGTCGCCCCAGCCCCCGCTGTAGCGCCGGTAATGCTGCTCACAATGCCGTACATCCCGGGAGCAGAATGGCTGCCGCAGTACTCCGGGGAGTCACATACCCTGAGCGACTTCAGAGAAAGGCTGCACAGCTCGTTTAGAGTGTATCCTCTGACTGAGAGCCAGAAGGTGGGCATATTAAAGTCCTGGCTTGACACAGATAAAGGGACAGTAACCCATATACTGCGCAAGTTAAAGAATACTTTTGACACCCGCACCGCAGCAGAAATAAAAATGAGATTCTTTGGGTGCAAAAAACAGGCCACAGACAGCATACGGGACTATGCCTAAAGGCCACTTTACACACAAAGATAAATCTTTGGCAGATCTGTGGTTGCAGTAAAATTGTGGACAATCAGTGCCAGGTTTGTGGCTGTGTACAAATGGAACAATATGTCCATGATTTCACTGCAACCACAGATCTGCCAAAGATGTATCTCTGTGTGTAAAGCACCCTTTAAACCTGCAAGAGGCCCTGAGAGCAATTAAACAGGTGGACCCAGAGAGTGTACGTGAGAAAGACAAACTCCTAACTGAGCAGTTCATAGAGGGGCTCCTGTCAGACGGCTACAGGACACAGCTGTGTATCATGGTCCTGCAGAATCCTACCCTGGACTTTGCAAAGTTTAAGGACAAGGCCATTCGAGTACTGAGGGAATCTATGCAGAACCCTATAATACACATCTCAGCTGCTGCAGAACCCCATAATGCACACCTCAGCTGCTGCAGAACCCCATAATACACACCTCAGCTGCTGCAGAACCCCATAATACACACCTCAGCTGCTGCAGAACCCCATAATACACACCTCAGCTGCTGCAGGACCTCATCATACACAACTCAGCTGCTGCAGAATCTCATAATACACCTCAGCTGCTGACGATGCATTACATTGATAGAATGGCCTTCATAACGACACTAAGGGGCACTTTGCACACTGCGACATCGCAGGCCGATGCTGCGATGCCGAGTGCGATAGTGCCCGCCCCCGTCGCAGCAGCGATATGTGGTGATAGCTGGCGTAGCGAAAGTTATCGCTACGCCAGCTTCACACACACACTCACCTGCCGTGCGACGTCCCTGTGGCCGGCGACCCGCCTCCTTGTTAAGGGGGCGGGTCGTGCGGCGTCACTGCGACGTCACACGGCAGGCGGCCAATCAGAGCGGAGGGGCGGAGATGAGCAGGATGTAAACATCCTGCCCACCTCCTTCCTTCCGCATATCCTACGGAAGCCGCAGTGAGGCCGGTAGGAGACGTTCCTCGCTCCTGCGACTTCACACACAGCGATGTGTGCTGCCGCAGGAGCGAGGAACAACATCGGACCGTCGCGTCAGCGTAATCATGGATTACGCCGACGCTGCACCGATGATACGATTACGACGCTTTTGCGCTCGTTAATCGTATCATCCAGCCTTTACTCACTGCGATGTCGCATGCGATGCCGGAAGTGCGTCATTTTCAATTTGACCCCACCGACATCGCACCTGCGATGTCGCAGTGTGCAAAGTGCCCCTAAGGCTAAGTTCACACAGTGCATCTTTTGTTGCATTTTTGAGGTCACAAAGATGCATGCATTTCCTCCTCCCAGCAAAGTCTATGGGATTTCTCCTTTGCTGTCCACACTGGGCATCTTTTGTTGGCTGCATTTTTGAAGATGCAGCGTGTCAGTTCTTTTTGCATTTTAGTTTTTGAGCCCTTCCAGTCAATAGATTAGACTTAAAAACCGCATTAGGCAAAACGCGGTAAAAATGTGTCAAAAACACATTGCGTTTTTTTATGCGTTTTTGCAGCGGTGCATTTTTGGTGCATTCTTGGGACAAAAACACTGCATATTTGTGGTAAAAAAAGATGCCCCGTGTGAACATCCCCTAAATAGTGATGAGCGAGTACTAAAAAGCTCGGGTGCTCGAAGCTCGGGCCGAGCCTCCCAAGATACTCGTGTACTCGGCCCGAGCAACGAGCCCAATGTTATCCTATGGGAGACCCGAGTATTTTTGTGAAATGACCCCCCGGCAGCATGGAGAAACCCTAAAAATGTCACAAAAGTCTCAGAAGAGTGCTCAAATGACATGGCAACAGCATGGGGAAGACCCCTTGAAGCATTTATCACTGAAAAGTCACAGCTGTGAACAATTTTGTCCGCGTTTTACGCCATTTTTACGGACTCACCAGAAAACCTTCCAAAATGACCCCAAAATGATTTTTCATGGCGGAAATGTTAAGGGCACATACCCTATAGTGAGATAGAGCTGGTGTATGTTACTTTTTGAGATTAATACATGAAAGATTTTACGTGAAAACATTGTGTGGCACTCCGATGTCCCTGAGAAGAGACGTACATAAAGGCCTCTGAGTCTAATGTGCCCATTTTGAGGAAGTGAGTCTTTGTAGTATTTTCCTTTGCCAGGGCAGTCCAAAATTGTGAGGTTCACCAATGCCCCTGCATACAGACGTGCATGAGGGCCTGTAAACCTGAAGTGCCCATTGTAAGGAAGTGGGTCTATTGTAGTATAGCCCTTAGGCAGGGCAGCCAAAAATTGGGAGGCTCCACATTGTCCCTGGATAGATACGTGCATGATGGCCTGTAAACCTGAAGTGCCCATTGTAAGGAAGTGGGTCTATTGTAGTATAGCCCTTAGGCAGGGCAGCCAAAAATTGGGAGGCTCCACGTTGTCCCTGGATAGAGACGTGCATGAGGGCCTGTAAACCTGAAGTGCCCATTGGAAGGAAGTGGGTCTATTGTAGTATAGCCCTTAGGCAGGGCAGCCAAAAATTGGGAGGCTCCACGTTGTCCCTGGGTAGAGACGTGCATGAGGGCCTCAAAACATTAAGTGTCCATTGTCAGGAAGTGGGTGTATTATAGTATAGCCCTTAGGCAGGGCAGCCAAAAATTGGGAGGCTCCACGTTGTCCCTGGGTAGAGACGTGCATGAGGGCCTCAAAACATTAAGTGTCCATTGTCAGGAAGTGGGTGTATTATAGTATAGCCCTTAGGCAGGGCAGCCAAAAATTGGGAGGCTCCACATTGTCCCTGGATAGAGACGTGCATGATGGCCTGTAAACCTGAAGTGCCCATTGTAAGGAAGTGGGTCTATTGTAGTATAGCCCTTAGGCAGGGCAGCCAAAAATTGGGAGGCTCCACGTTGTCCCTGGATAGAGACGTGCATGAGGGCCTGTAAACCTGAAGTGCCCATTGGAAGGAAGTGGGTCTATTGTAGTATAGCCCTTAGGCAGGGCAGCCAAAAATTGGGAGGCTCCACGTTGTCCCTGGGTAGAGACGTGCATGAGGGCCTCAAAACATTAAGTGTCCATTGTCAGGAAGTGGGTGTATTATAGTATAGCCCTTAGGCAGGGCAGCCAAAAATTGGGAGGCTCCACGTTGTCCCTGGGTAGAGACGTGCATGAGGGCCTCAAAACATTAAGTGTCCATTGTCAGGAAGTGGGTGTATTATAGTATAGCCCTTAGGCAGGGCAGCCAAAAATTGGGAGGCTCCACGTTGTCCCTGGGTAGAGACGTGCATGAGGGCCTCAAAACATTAAGTGTCCATTGTCAGGAAGTGGGTGTATTATAGTATAGCCCTTAGGCAGGGCAGCCAAAAATTGGGAGGCTCCACGTTGTCCCTGGGTAGAGACGTGCATGAGGGCCTCAAAACATTAAGTGTCCATTGTCAGGAAGTGGGTGTATTATAGTATAGCCCTTAGGCAGGGCAGCCAAAAATTGGGAGGCTCCACGTTGTCCCTGGGTAGAGACGTGCATGAGGGCCTCAAAACATTGTTCCCATTGCAAAGGAGCGGGTCTCCTGTCGTTGTAATGTCCATTCTGCAAAGAATGGGCGAAAAAATTTACCACTGGGGGTATACCTGAAACAAAGGCCTAAGTATTGCAATTTGTAATGGTCATCATCATGGTGGCGCATGAGGAGAAGGAGGAGCAGTCCAGCGATTATCCAAAGTCCAGAAGTGTGTACCCATGGGTGAGTGGAGGTACATGGCAAACTTTAAATTCCGCTCTCATTTGCTGGTGGTGTGGTGAAGTCTGGCCCAATCCAACCCTTGTTCATCTTGATCAGAGTCAGCCTGTCAGCATTTTCAGTTGACAGGCGGGTGCGTTTATCTGTAATGATTCCACCTGCGGCACTAAAAACACGCTCTGACAAAACGCTAGCAGCAGGGCAGGCCAGGACTTCCAAGGCGTAGAGAGCCAATTCATGCCACGTGTCCAGCTTGGATACCCAATAATTGTAAGGCACAGAGGAATGTCGGAGTACAGTTGTTCGATCTGCAAGGTACTCCTTCAGCATCTGGGCAAACTTAGGATTTCTTGTGGCACTACCCCGCACCTCAGGGGCTGTGGTACGTGAGGGGCTGAGAAAACTGTCCCACATCTTAAAGACTGTTCCCCTACCTCTGGCGGATTGGACTTGTGCCTCTCTCGGCTGTACGCCTCGGTTGTCCACTGATTCATGACCTATGCCGCTAGCGTTTTGTGAGGGGAATGCTTTGCCTACTTCCGTGACTATGGCCTTCCGGAACTGCTGCATTTTGGTTGACCTCTCCTCCACGGGAATAAGAGACAAAAAGTTCTCCTTGTAGCGTGGGTCTAACAGTGTTACCAACCAGTAATGATTGTCGGCCAAGATGTTCTTAACGCGAGGGTCACGAGACAGGCAGCTTACCATAAAGTCAGCCATGTGCGCCAGACTCTTAACAGCCAGGACTTCAGTAGCCTGACCAACAAGATGACTGAACATGCTGTCCTCCTCCTCCTCCTCCTCCTCCTCATCTACCCTGTCCTCTGGCCAGCCACGCTGAACCGAGGATATGACTGGTGTGCATGTCATATCCTCAATTTGGCCGGAGAGTTGCTCCATGTCTTCATCCTCCTCCTCGTCATAGTCCTCCACTGCACGTTGTGATGAGACGAGGCTGGGCTGTGTGTTATCATCACCCACACCCACTACTGTTTCTTGCTGCAACTCATCGCGCTCCGCCTGCAATGCATCATGTTTGTTTTTCAGCAGAGACCGTTTTAGAAGGCAGAGTAGCGGTATGGTGACGCTAATAATGGCGTCATCACCACTCACCATCTTGGTGGAGTCCTCAAAGTTTTGGAGGATGGTACATAGGTCTGACATCCATCTCCACTCCTCAGGTGTTATGTGTGGAGTTTGACCCATTTCCCGACGGCTTAGGTGATGCAGGTACTCAACAACTGCCCTCTTCTGCTCACATATCCTGACCAACATGTGCAGAGTTGAATTCCAACGCGTGGGGACATCACACACCAGTCTGTGAGCCGGAAGATGCAAACTGCGCTGAAAGCCGGCAAGGCCGGCTGAAGCAGTAGGTGACTTTCGAAAATGTGCAGATAGGCGGCGAACTTTTACCAGCAGATCAGACAGCTCTGGGTATGACTTTAGAAACCGCTGAACCACGAGGTTGAGCACATGGGCCACGCATGGAACATGTGTCAGCTGGCCTCGCCTCAAAGCCGCCACCAGGTTCCGGCCATTGTCACACACGACCTTTCCTGGCTTTAGGTTCAGAGGTGTGAGCCAGTGATCTGCCTGCTGTTTCAGAGCTGTCCACAGCTCTTCTGCATTGTGGGGTTTGTCACCTATGCAGATTAGCTTCAGCACAGCCTGTTGCCGCTTCGCCAAGGCAGTGCTGCAGTGCTTCCAGCTTGTGACTGGTGTGGAGGGTACAGTAGATGAGGATGCGCAGGAGGAGGAGGAGGCTGAAGAGCATGACATTCCGGAGCTGTAGAGTGTGGGTGAAACACTGACTGAGGTAGGGCCTGCAAACCTTGGTGTGGGAAGGACGTGTTCCGTCCCTCGCTCAGACTGGGTCCCAGCTTCCACAATATTAACCCAGTGTGCCGTCAACGAGATGTAGCGGCCTTGCCCACAAGCACTTGTCCACGTGTCTGTGGTTAGGTGGACCTTGGGTGAAACAGCGTTGTTCAGGGCACGTGTGATGTTTTGTGACACGTGGTTATGCAACGCGGGGACGGCACACCGGGAGAAATAGTGGCGGCTGGGGACCGAGTAACGTGGGACAGCTGCCGCCATCAGGTCACGGAATGCTTCTGTCTCAACCAGCCTAAAAGGCAACATTTCCAGCGCAAGCAGTCGCGAAATGTTAGCATTTAGAACTGTGGCATGTGGGGTGTTGGCAGTGTATTTGCGCCTGCGTTCAAAGGTTTGCTGAATGGATAACTGAACGCTGCGCTGGGACAAGGACGTGCTTGATGATGGTGTTCTTTCTGCGTAGGCAACTGCAGGTGCAGGAGTGGAGGAGGCTTGTTCGCAGGCAGCATGGACAGGGGATTGGCTCGCATGCACAACCAGCGAAGACGTAGCAGTGACATCAGCAAGCACTGCTCCTCGACTCTGTTGTACTTCCCACAAAGTCGGGTGCTTGGCTGACATGTGCCTGATCATGCTGGTGGTGGTCAGGCTGCTAGTTTTGGTACCCCTGCTGATGCTGGCACGGCAGGTGTTGCAAATGGCCTTTTTTAAATCATCTGGATCCAACTTAAAAAACTGCCAGACTTGGGAAGACCTAACATTTGTACAGGCACCTTGTGTCGTCGTGATGTTCCGGGGAACGGTTGCCTGACTTCTGCCTGGGGCCACCACCCTGCTTCTTACTGCCTGTTGTGATGCTACGCCTCCCTCCCCCTGTGCACTGCTGTCCTCGCTCTGCATATCCTCCTGCCAGGTTGGGTCAGTTACTGGATCATCCACCACGTCGTCTTCCTCTTCCGCACCCTGCTCCTCCTCCTGACTTCCTGACAATTGTGTCTCATCATCGTCCACCACTTGTTGAGACACGTTGCCAACTTTGTGAGAACGTGGCTGCTCAAATATTTGGCCATCTGTACAGACGATCTCCTCATGACCCACTTCAATATGAGCTGGCGAGAGGCCAGAATGTGTGAATGGAAACGTGAACAGCTCTTCCGAGTGTCCAAGTGTGGGATCATTAATGTCCGAGGAGGACGTGTACTCAGCCTGGTGGTAGGAAGGAGGATCAGGTTCAGAAATGTGCGGTGCAGTATCACGGCTACTGACACTTGACCGTGTGGAAGACAGAGTGTTTGTGGTGGTGCCAATCTGACTGGAAGCATTATCTGCTATCCAACTAACAACCTGTTGACACTGGTCTTGGTTCAAGAGCGGTGTACTGCTGCGGTCCCCAAGAATTTGGGACAGGACGTGCGAGCGACTAGATGTGGCCCTTTGTTGTGGCGAAATTAGAGCTTGCCCACGACCTCGGCCTCTGCCTGCACCACCATCACGTTCACTTCCTTGTTCCTTGCCAATGCCCTTGCGCATTTTGCAATGCTGTGCACTGCTGACGTGTATATTCACTACTTGTGCGTTATATCAAAGTTTGTGGAAATTGCACACAAGTGCACCTGTACGCTGCCACCAACAGGCACACACATGCGGTTTTAAAAACCAAGCACGGACGCAATAAGAACCTAACAGGTTTTTTTGGGGAGCGACAATTACAGACAAGTCAGACACTATCTGGACTGTTTTACACTGTGTACACCAGCCCCAGATATGATGAAGGCTGGTATACGGTCACCACTACCCTGCCTGCCTGCCTGCCTGTATACTGGTACAATAGTCCTGACAAGGACTCTTCTGGTCACTAGCCTGTATTCAGACCTGGCTATACCCTGCCTGTATATAGCAACAATAGTCCTGAGAAGGACTCTGCTACTGTACTCCGACCTGGCTATACCCTGCCTGCCTGTATACAACTAGAATAGTCCTGAGAAGGACTTTTGGTCACACTGTTTGCAGCCCTGCAACTGAAAAAGCTATAAAGGGCCGCAAAGCTTTCCCTGAATCAGCGACACTCTCCCTGCACTTACTGTCTGGATAGCTGTGAGCAGAGCACAGCGCGCCGGCCGGTATAAAGGCTCGGTCACTCTGTGCAGGCCGGCCAATCACTGCAATTCCACAACTAACAGGGCTGTGGCATTGCAGTGGTCTGCCAGCCAATCCCTGCATGAGGGCTGGCTCTCAAAAGAGCGCCAACATGCAGAAATGAAGACCACGAGTACAGCACGAGTATCGCGAGATTACTCGGTCCCCGCCGAGCAGCCCGAGTACAGCGATACTCGTGCGAGTACCGAGTAGTTACAAGCATGCTCGCTCATCACTACCCCTAAACCATTCCATGTGATGTGCAGACGGCGGTGACGCCATGTAACATATGAGACTCCACTGTTATTTTCTACCAGGTAAGGAATCTGACAGCTGATTCCTCCTGCACGACCCCCATTTGGAAGGAATCAGACACCGGCTCATTTATTAATCTAATATATAGGTGTGTGTGTGTGTGTGTGTGTGTGTCCGTCCAATAAAGGAATCTGCACCGTCACAATTACAATCACGAAATTTTGCCTCATGTGACTCAGGGAACATCACAGACTATGTTTTGATGAGAAATTTTAACCCCGCACTTTACAGTTATTCGCCACAAAAACCTGCTTACACTAAAATCAATGGCACTGGGAACTACAGGTCATTAATAAGAGCTGTAATTGGTTGCTATAGGCAACAAAGGACATTATTTTTTTAAGACAGGTAATGTGTCAGATAATATGATGTCAATAGAGACAAACACAGACACAGACAGAGACAGAGACACACAGACACACACAGGGACACAGAGTCTGATACAGAGACAGAGACACACAAACACAGAGACAGACACAGAAACAGAGACACAGAGAGAGACACACACACACACAGACTAATGCAGAGACACACACAGGGACAGGGACACACATAGGGACAGGGACACACACAAGGACAGGGACACAGACTAAGAGACACACAGAAACAGACACACAGAGACAGACACAGACATAGAATCACAGAGACTGATATAGAGACAGAGAAGAGACACACAGACAAAAAGAGAGAGAGACACAGAGACACACAGAGACAGAGACACACAGACAGAGACTGCAGAACCTCAAAATACACACCTCAGGTGCTATAGAACCTCATTATACACATCTCAGCTGCTGTAAAATCTCATAATTCACCTCAGTTGCTTCAGAACTCCATAAGACACACCTCAGCTACTGGGTACAAAATCAGTAGGGGGGGGGCACCAAAGGGCAGTTTTGCACAGGGCGCTATACAGGCTAAGGCCGGCCCTGGATATAAGACTGCCTGCTGCACAAAAAAACTTTGTTTTACAAGGAATGTGTGCCACCCCCGTGCCAGCAGCCGGCGCTGCTCGTATCCGGATCTACGGTACGGCTCGAGGGGTTCTTCGGACCCGGGGGTCGCGAGGACACTCTGAATAAAAGGGGACGTATTTCGGGGTTCTTTGCAAAATGTCTGTGACGCCACCCACTGTTTGTGGTGATATATAGCACCACCGCTGCAGTTGTGGAACTCCCGGGGTGATGATCTGGCAGCTGGATGTTAACCCCTCCGTGGGTAGGGATGGATGCCCCGGGGGCCCAGTGTCTCTGTGCTGAGGAGTGTGGTTGCAGGGGTCGGCGCACCCGGTCAGGCCGGGGATGTTACTCACGGTCGAATAAAGCACACAAGTCTTGTGGTAAACCAAGGTGATGGTGGCCAGCTGCCGAAGTCTCTCTTCTCTGCACTCGGTGTGTTGTAGGTAGGACTTCCCGGTTTGAAACACTGGAGTCCACTTCCGGTCCTTTGGTTGGGAGCCGTGCTCATCTGACGCTGACCCAAAAGGGTTCTACGAGCCTGGCGGTTACCCTATCCCTCTCGGTGGGTGGTTGTCTACTTTTCGGGACTTAGGTTGGGACAGGACCTAAAATCCTGCCCTCAATTGGTTAATAAGCTAGGCCGTCGGTGCCGATCCTGGCTATAGGGTCCAAGTACCCCCTCTGTGCACACGGTTCCCGGATCGGTTCTCCTGTGTCAGTACCGGTGGGTTCCAACCCTGCCCCGGTCCACCTCAGATCTCTGGCAGCTGTCTTCCCGTCTCCTGCAGAATCTGGCTACCGTCTGCCACCTAGCCGGTACGTCAGGGCCCCTACCCTGACGCCTGTCATTTAACCTGACCTCATGCTTTACACTCCAAACTTAATCTCTATCTGACTGGTTTTCCCGCCCCGGGTTCTCTAGACCACTAGGTGGGCGTTCCCTTACCGCCTGGTCCCACCCACTGGTGTGTCCGTCCTACCCTAAGGGGGGGGTGACTAAGGTTTCAGGTCGGCTGTTTTAACCCTTTGTGGGATAGGTGTTCTGTGGGGGCCTATATGTGTATCCATCTGGTTTTCCATGGCGCTACAAATGTATTTCATTTTAAAAAATATTTTTTTTTTACCTTCCTGGATGTGTTGTACCAGCAGATTCTTGGTACTGCAATGGGTAATAAGATAGCACCTACTTATGCAAACCTGTTTATGGGTATTTTTGAACCTATATTTATTCAGCATTCTATATGTAAAAATAATATTGTACTCTATAAAAGATATATAGATAATCTATTCATTAATTGGGACAACAAAGATGAGAATATGTTGGATTTCATTACACACAAAGGAAAATAATTGGGGACTAATCTTTTCTCCATTACGAATAATGTCACTATAGATTTCCTTGATCTTACCATATCCCACAAGGGGACTAATATTATCACGAAAACTTTTTTTTAAAAAAAGTAGATACAAACGGATATATACATTTTACCAGCAGTCACTATAAAAAATGGCGTCTCAATATCCCGATTAACCAATACAGAAGTATCAGAAAAAACTGTACACTGGATGATAATTTTAAAGTACAGGCTAAAATTCTATACGACCGTTTTAATGAGAAAGACTACCCTAAGAAACGTTTAAAAAATGCTTTTAGAGATACTAAAAATATGAGACAAGATGAATTAGTTTTATCCTCCAAAAAGGAGATCCCGCTGGCTGATCTACCTGATTTTAGTTCAAATTTCATCACAACATTTAGTCAAGATAATGCCCTCATTAAGAAGATCCTTACCAAACATTGGGGTATCCTTATGGGTGATCCAGTCCTCAGTAATGAAATACCTTGTCACCCTAGTATTACTTTCAGAAGGGTTCCTACTATCAGGAACATTGTTGCACCAAGTAGGTTGAGATCTCCTACTATTACTAGAGTCGGAGATCAATCAACGGGTGTATGTAAATGTTTTACTAAGAACTGTTTGTGCTGTAAATCTATTACACATAAAAAAAAAATGTTTTGCCCTTTTGGAGAATCGGAGAAATTTACTATTAAGGGTCATCTTACATGTCAGTCTGAATATGTTGTTTATCTAATTGATTGTATATGTATGAAGCAATATGTGGGGAGAACAATACAAGTCCTACATAACAGACTAAATTCCCACAGACACAACATTAGAAAAGGTTTCCTCCTACACGGGCTTTCTCGCCATTGCACTATAGCACATGAGAGAAAGGCGGACAGTACTATAACACCCATTGAACAAATCCCGACTGATATCCCAAATAGACTGGAAGCTCTCAGTAAAAAAGAGACCTTCTGGATCTATAGACTCAACACATTAAAACCAATAGGATTAAATGAAGTGACATATCTCTTCTATTGATCTCTATTTTTAGATTCTATTTTTAGATCTTACTTTTTAAACGTATACTACCATCTAATCTCATTTTTTTATTATATTATTTTTGAACGTTACTTAAAATCATAATGATGTATTCATTTAATAATATTTTTGGATGGTTGTCCCAATGTAATCATTTCTTTCTATATGTTTTTATATCCCTGATAGGGATTTCCAGGGGAATATATATACAGTATATATTGCATTATATTATTTAAGTTTGTATGCAGTGTATTGTCTGTAGTTTTCTAGAGAGTTGTATTTTTCAGCGTAAGGCTATCTATCTCTACCACACGGCTTTTGAACTCTTGTCACCCTGCAGCGCATGTGTTTTTCTCACCCTCTGAACACTTATAACCTCCTCATACCGCTGCTCTATGCGGCTTCATTGCTGGAACCCTGAGCATGTGTGCTGCCCCCGTGCCAGCAGCTGCCGCTGATCGGGTCCGGACCCGCTGTGTGTGTCTGTGGCTCGAGGGATCCTCCGGACCTGGTGGTCACGCGGACACGCCGAATAAAAAGGGGAGGGCATAGATATACGGGCTAGTCCGTATTAAGTTCGTGACGCCACCCACGGTGTGTGGTGAAGTGGGACACCACCACTGCTGTTGTGGGGCACCCGGGGGAGATGTAGTGGCAGCTGGATGTTAACCCCTCCATGCGTAGGGATGGTTGCCCCGGGACCCAGTGTCTTTGTGCAGGGGATAGCGATGGCAAGGGCCGGTGCGCTCGGGGATGTTTGGTTACTCACAGCAAATGAATCACACAAGTCTTTTGGTAAACCAAGGTGCTGGTGGCCGGCCGCGCGGCCGGTTGCATTCAGGTCCCCCACCCGGGCTGGTGGTCGCTGTCCTTTTCCCTCTGCACTTGTTTTGTGTATCGTTGACTGCCTGGTCTGGAACTCAGGAATCCGTTCCCGGCTGGCTGTGGCCTAAGGAGCCGTGCCCCCAGACGCTGGCCCGTGGGATCTATGGGCCCTGGTGGTGGCCTTATCCCTATCGGTGGGCTGTTGTCTTCTTTAGGGTCTTTGGGTGGGACAGGACCTATAATCCTGTCCTCAATCGATTAATTAGCTAGGACGCTGGTTTCGGTCCTGGCTTCAGGGTCCGAGTACCCCCTCTGTGCTATGGTTTCCGGGTCAGTTCTCCGTATCGGTACCGGCAGGCTACAACCCTGTCCTGGTCCACCTCGGATCTGCTGAGCTGTACTCCCATCTTCTGCTGATGGAGACCACCGTCTGCCACCTAGCCAAAGGCACCAGGGCTCCAACCCAGCACCGTTCAACTTGAGCTTCTCCTCCTGCTGGGACTACACCTAGCCCCAGCTCCACTCCTCTCCACTTGAACTCTAGATCAGACTGTTTGCTTAACTGACTGTTTTTCCTGCCCCGGGCTGCCTAGACCCCTAGGTGGGCGTTCCCAACCTCCTGGTCCCGCCCACTAGTGTGGCTATCTTTCCCTAAGGTGGGGGACTAGGGTTTCAGGTTGGCTGTGTGTTACCTAGGTGAGGGAAGGTGTTATGCGGGGGCCTATCTGTGACTACCTGATTTTGCCAGGGCGCCACAGCCCTTACGGGAGGCACTTTTCTTAAAATTTGCACATTTAAAACTGGGACGGGACGGACCGGGTCCTTCTCACATTACCCACCCAAAACAACCTAGCCCTGATGCCACCTCTAAAACACAGGTTGGCACCCCTTGCGCAAGTCCAGGTTAGGTCCGGGTGTTGCCCGTACGGACCAGGTAAAAAGTTCCTTACCCAGCAGTCCTTTTTCAAGGGTCCCACGTCCAGGGGACCCCTGACCCGGAGGGTAGTCACCGGTTTCGGTGGTGACAGGGCCTCGGCCGACACTACCACAGGCCCTTCCTCCAATCAGCTTCTCCAGAGACAGCGGCAGGGGAGAAGGTTGGTCAGGGACTATTTACAAGACCCAATAGTTTTTGGGTTGGCTTTCCAGTCCAAAGCAATGGTCCATGAACTGTGATGGGACATTAAACGGGAACTGTAAACAGCAGTCGGTCCCAACGGGGACTGCAGAACTTGGGTAGCCTGGGAACCGCTAACTTAACTTTTTAATCAGGTGAAGATCTCACTTAATTGGTATTTATTCACACATATATTTACACCAGGAACAGGCACCACTCATTTGATCGCGGTCTCCCTGTACCTAAGCGGTGGCTAACCTAAGTTAGGGCGTGTGGACCTTCTAAGCTCTCTAGGTTTGCATGGGACCATTTGGGGAAAGGGAAGGGCATTTCCCTCTTCCCTAACGTCAGGTATGGCTAGCAGAGACCTACGGGGGCATGGTGTGGGTGCATCCCTGGGCGCTTGTGTTCGTGTATTGCTGATAGACCCTTCTGGCTCTCTATCTTCCACGGGTTGTGGGAACATGATAACGGGAACAATCACCGCTCCATTCTGCATAGGCCAATCAGCCGGAAAATCACCCATTACAGTGTGGATCACTTCTTTCTTCTTTTCTACGCTTGGCGTAGGAGTGGGAACCTCCTCCACCATCTACAGGGGCTCTGGGCACTTCTTCAGGTGGTCCCTGGAAACAGTGGCCGTAGTCTTTCCCTGATCACGACTGACAAGGTATGTTTTCTGGTCTTCCCATCCAGTGGGTTGGATAACATAAGGGGTCCTCTCCCACTGGTCATCTAGCTTGTGCGCCCTTCTTTTCCTCTTCAGTACCACATCTCCGGGTCCAAAGGAGGCAGCCCGGGCTCGTCTGTTAAAACGCTGCTCTTGCCTCTCTCTGCTCTGGTGCAGGTTCCTTTCTACATACTCCTGGATCTGCCGGTACTGCTTCTGGCGCTTGGCATCCCAACTGGCAGTGGGGGAGATGGTTTCAGGTACCTCAATGTCCAATTCCAGATCCACCGGCAACCTCAGGTATGCAGGCGTGCACTTAGTGGAGCTACAAGGGATATTATTGTACATGTCCACCAGGTCAGGCAGCTTCTCGGGCCACAAGTTTCTTTCTTCCAGGGGCAAAGTTTTGAGGAGATCGAGGACCAAGTGGTTCATTTTCTCGCACATCCCATTAGTCTGAGCATGATAGGGCGTGGTCCGGATCTTCTTGCACCCATACAAGTTGCAGAACTCTTGAAAAATCTCTGCTTCGAAGGCCGGGCCCTGGTCCGTAAGCACCTTCTCCGGGTAACCATGTGGCCGGCAGAAGTATGCCTGGAAGACCCTTGCTTCAGAGCGGGCTGTTAAATCTTTGATGGGAACCACCACCATGAACCTGGAGTAATGGTCTACGATGGTCAACTTGTACGTGTAGCCACACTGGCTGGGCGTCAGCTTGACATGGTCCAAGGCAACCAGCTCCAACGGCTGGCGGGTGACAATCGGCTGTAGCGGGGCCTTCTGACTGGTTTTGTCCAGTCTTCTCAGCGCACTGGGACCACACTCTCTGCACCAAGCCTCAATGGACTTTCTCATCCCACTCCAGTAGAAGCGCTCCCTCAACAGCATCTCCAACTTCTTCCAGCCTAAATGTCCAGCCCCGTCGTGATAAGCCTTCAGGACCACGGGTACGTATGCCTGTGGCAATACAAGCTGGGAGATCTTCTCGTGTGTCTTTGGGTTGATTATCCCCCTGTACAGCTTGTCCTGCTGCAAATATAGGCGGTCCCTTTCTTTCCATTGCCGCTGCGCTTCTGAGGGGGCAGTAGGCTCTAACCTGGAAGCATCTTGAGAAATCATCATCTTGATTAACCGGACCGTGGGCTCCTGGTCTTGAGCTTCTTGCCACCCATGGCGGGGTAACAGGTCAAAGTTTGCTTGCTGTTGGCCAACATAAGGTTTTTCATCCCCTGGCTGATTGAACACGGGCAGCTCAATTTCTTCCAGCTCATGTTCATTTAACCCTCCATCTGGTAGGTGCAGCATCCGGGACAAGGCATCCGCATTAGCATTCTTGCGGCTGTCTCTGTACTTGATTGTAAAGTCATAGTTTGCTAGCCGGGCTACCCAGCATTGTTCCAGGGCCCCCAGCTTTGCTGTGTCCAGGTGCATCAGAGGGTTGTTGTCCGTATAGGCTGTGAACTTCGCAGATGCCAGGTAATGCTTAAACCTCTCCGTTATCGCCCAGACAAGTGCCAAGAACTCCAATTTGAAGGAGCTGTAATTTTCGGGGTTCTTTTCCGTTGGCCGGAGCTTCCTGCTTGCGTAAGCGATTACCTTTTCCCTGCCATCTTGCATCTGGGACAGGACAGCATCCAGGCCCACATTGCTGGCGTCTGTGTAGAGGATGAACGGGAGGCCATAGTCTGGGTAGGACAGAATTTCTTCTCCAGTTAGGGCCGACTTCAATTGCTGAAAGGACTCTTCAGGCTTTTCACCCCAGGCGAGTGGGGGCCCAGGAGTTCTGCCATTCTTAGTCTGCCCCACTAGGAGTTCCTGCATGGGGGCTGCCATCTTGGTGTACCATTGATGAAGTGACGGTAGTAGCCCACTAGGCCCAGGAACTGCCTCACCTCTTTAACTGTGGTAGGCTGTGGCCAACTCTGGATGGCTGTGATCTTCTCGGGATCTGGGGCCACACCTTCGGCACTCACCACATGCCCGAGGTACTGCACTCTGGGCTTCAGCAGATGGCACTTGGAGGGTTTCAATTTCATCCCGTATTTGGAGAGGGCTTCAAACACTTCAGCGAGGTGTTTCAAATGGGCCTCATATGTCTTAGAGTAGACGATAACGTCATCCAGGTACAGCAGAACTGTCTCGAAGTTGCGGTGTACCAAGCAGCACTCCACGAGCCTCTGGAAGGTTCCTGGGGCGTTACACAACCCAAAAGGCATGCTGTTGAACTCGCAGAGACCCATTGGGGTAGCGAACGCAGTCTCCTTACGGTCTTGTTCCGCAACCGACACCTGCCAGTAGCCACTAGTGAGGTCAAGAGTAGAGAAATAATTACCTGTCTTTAGCGCAGCCAGCAATTCTTCGATGCGAGGAAGAGGGTACGCATCCTTATGAGTTATCTGGTTAATCTTCCGGTAATCCACACACATTCTCATGGTGCCGTCCTTCTTCTTCACCAGGACCAATGGAGCTGCCCAGGGACTACAACTATCACGAATGACCCGTGCCTCTTTCATGTTCCTCAACATGTCTTTGGCGCACTGGTATTGTGCAGGTGGAATCGGCCTATACATCTCTTTGATAGGTGGATGTGTGCCGGTGGGAATATGGTGCTAAACCCCCTTGATCCTCCCGAAATCTAACGGGTGTTTACTAAATACCTGCTCATACTCTTGCACTACCCAGTACACCCATCCCTTGTGATGTGCAGGTGTAGATTTGGTGCCTACATGTAGCTCCTGACACGACTCTTCTAAATATTTTGGTGGGGTATCCTTCCTGGCTGTGATGCGGTGATCGTGGAGGCTGCTACGTGGATGGCGTCTGCATCTACAGTGAATAATTTAGCAATGGTGACGTAACGGGGTAGCCTAACCTCTTTCTCTACGCAGTTCATCACTCTCACGGGCACTCTTCCTTTCTTGACATCAATCACCCCTCTGGCTGCCATTACTGTGGGCCAATGCTCAGAAGGCTGAGGCTCCACCACTGCCAGGTAATCCTGTCCACGGGGACCCACTGCTGCCCTACACCAAATCATCATCTCACTCCGCGGAGGCACCACTAGAGGCGCTACATCCATCACTCGCAGTCCACCAATCTCTCCACCTGACATGTTCACATGTTGCCGCTGCAGGAGAGCCCAGATCTCACGTTGCAGAGCCCTCTGCCGGCCTCCTCCTGCTGTGGCAGACAGTTGCTGCAATGGGTGCAGCACTTCCCCTTTGCAATTCTTAATCACGTTGGTCCCTAGGACCATTTTTAGGTTGCGGTCACTGGGGTCATTCTGTACTACAATCAGTCCTTGATGTTTCAGCTCTACTCGCCCCACCTTCAATGTCACCTCCTTAAACCCCACTTGGGTCATAAGGAGTCCGTTGGCCGCAATGATGGTCAAACTGGCATCCGGGGGGGTGAGCTCACTGTCAGACCAATAACGTTTGTACAGTATATAGTGTATAGTCGTTACCTGTGAACCGGTGTCAAGAAGGGCGAAGGTCGGGATACCGTCCACAGCAAGGGAGATGATGGGGCCACCTCCAACTTATCGATCACGCCAATCATCTGGGCCTTGAGGATTTATTCCTGAGGATTGGCCCTTGGCCTCCGGGGTTGCTCGTTTAAAGGACACCGATGGCAGTAGTGACCAGTCTTGTTGCACTTGAAGCAGATAGGTGGTCTATACCGGCTGTCGTTGTTCTCCTCCGTTGCATCCAAGAGACGTCTTCTGGGCTGTCGGCGAGCTGTATCTTCTCCGCTGGCTTGGCTTTCGATGGTAACTGTAAGGCGGCGAGGATCCTGGCGACGTCATCACTCAGGCGCTGGACTTGCAACAGGTCCTTCGGAGGTCCGGCCGCCGCTGCAGGGGCCGGCAGGGTCAACAAAGGGGCTGTTACTGAGACGGGAGCGGTGTCAGCCGGCCAGGATGGCAGGTCGGGGGCACCAGCATCGACCATCTGTAGTGCTTTAATGGCCCTGTCTTTTAGAACTGCAAAGTTCAAGTCCGAGTGTTCTAGAGACCACAGCCGTAGTTGTTTACGATCTTCAGCAGACCCTAGCCCCTGCAGGAACAGCTCTACCAGCATTTTGTTGCTCTCAGCCTCATTAATAGGGTCCACCTGCTTCAGCGTGCGTAGGGCCGTCTGCATCCTCAAGCCATAGTCTCGGATACTGTCCTGCGGGCGCTGTCGGCAGTTATAGAAATGCATCCGCAACTCCGGTTCGGTACGGGTTTCAAAAGCAACCTGTAGTTTGTCAAAAATGGCGGTTACCGAGACCCGGTCAGCGTCCGCCCAAGTCTACACCTCCTGCTCAGTGGCGTCGGTCAGCTGCCCGAGTACCATAGATGCACGCTGCTTGCCAGTCATGGCATACAATTTAAGTATAGTACATATTTTCTTCTTGAATACCTGCAGGGCATCGGGCTTTCCATCATACTGGGGTAGCCAGGCAGCACCGGGCATATAGGGCAAGGAGATTGGCATTACTTGGGTGACCGCCGGAACCACAGCTCCCCCCGCTCCTGCGACCGAAGCGGGAGCCGCCACATTTCCGTCATCTGCCACATCTGCACTCCGCCATCGGGGTTAGTCGCGGACATCTTACCGCTTTCCGCCCTTGGTCTTTTGCCGGCACTCTCTCGAGCGGCTAGTTAGTTTTGTTTTACGACCTCAGGGTTTACCTTCCGGCTGTGTTCCCAAGGGACGGAGCTTCAGCTTCGCGCCCTTTCTCGGGTAAGAAGACTCTGGGCTGCAGTTTTCGCACCTAAAAATGGCGGCAAAATGGCGACTTCTGGAAATTTCTTAACGGATCACCGCTGACTGTCCAATTCAAGGGGCACTTCCACCAGGTAGGTGGATGGGTTTGAATCCTGTTCGTGATGCCAAGTTTCGGGGTGTGCCGCCCCCGTGCCAGCAGCCGCCGCTGATCGGGTCCGTACCCGCTGTGTGTGTCTGTAGCTCGAGGGATCCTCCAGACCTGGGGGTCACGCAGACACACCGAATAAAAAGGGGGGGAAGTAGATGTACGGGCTAGGCCGTATTAAGTTTATGATGCCACCCACGGTGTTGAAGTAGGACACCACCGCTGCTGTTGTGGGGCACTCGGGGGAGATGTAGTGGCAGCTGGATGTTAACCCCTTCTGTGGGTAGGGATGGTTGCCCCAGGACCCAGTGTCTTTGTGCAGGGGATAGCGATGACAAGGGCCGGTGCGCCCGGACGTGCGAGGGGATGTTTGGTTACTCACAGCAAATGAATCACACGAGTCTTTTGGTAAACCAAGGTGCTGGTGGCCGGCCGCCGCGGCCGGTTGCATTCAGGTCCCCCACCTGGGCTGGTGGTCACTGTCCTTTTCCCTCTGCACTTGTTTTGTGTATCGTGGACTGCCTGGTCTGGAACTGAGGAGCCTAAGGAGCCGTGCCTCCAGACACTGGCCCGTGGGATCTAAGGGCCCTGGTGGTGGCCTTATCCCTATCGGTGGGCTGTTGTCTTCTTTAGGGTCTTTGGGTGGGACAGGACCCATAATCCTGTCCTCAATCGGTTAATTAGTTAGGCCGCTGGTTTTGGTCCTGGCTTCAGGGTCCGAGTACTCCCTCTGTGCTACGGTTTCTGGGTCAGTTTTCCGTGTCGGTACCGTCAGGCTACAACCCTGTCCTGGTCCACCTCGGATCTGCCGAGCCGTCTTCCCGTCTCCTGCTGACGGAGACCACCGTCTGCCACCTAGCCAAAGGCACCAGGGCTCCAACCCTGGCACTGTTCAGCTTGAGCTTCTCCTCCTGCTGGGACTACACCTAGGCCCAGCTCCACTCCTCTCCACTTGAACTCTAGATCAGACTGTTTGCTTAACTGACTGTTTTTCCCGCCCCGGGCTGTCTAGACCCCTAGGTGGGTGTTCCCAATTGCTTGGTCCCGCCCACTGGTGGGCCCATCTTTCCCTAAGGGAGGGTGACTAGGGTTTCAGGTCGGCTGTGTGTTACCTAGGTGAGGGAAGGTGTTAAGCGGGGGCCTATCTGAGACTACCTGGTTTTGCCAGGGCGTCACACATGCGCATATACATTTTTCCCACGCTGTTGCACTTGAATAACCCTGAGCTTCTTGCTGGTCCGTATCTCTTCTATTTTTTACTTACATTATGACATATTGACTACAAATCCTCTTTTATAACAACTAGATGGCTCATAAGTGTATCCATTGTTTTTTATCTATTAATTTCATGCCCCCATTTGTATCCTGATTTTTTATTCCATGTTTTAATTTTTCACATTAAACCTAATTTTATTCCGTTTTTAGAAAAAAAAATATTTCTAGCCTGCTCAGTACCTTTTTAGTAATTTTCTAGTAAATTTCCTATTTTTATTTTCCTCTGGAACTTCTATTACTGGTAGGTGTGTATATATATATATCTATATATATATATATATATATATATATATATATATATATATATATATATGTATATATAATTTATATTTTATTTATATATATTTTTTGACAAAAATTGTTTTTTACTAAAATAATTTTAGACTGATAATATATTTTTATACTATAATCACATAGTAATGACATTTTTTCACAACACATTATTTATTTATTGATTTGGGCATGTATTACAATTTATTTGCACAGGTACTATGATCTGTGGTGGCATCAATCATTGATGTGATGGTGCTTCTTGACAGATATATTCACCACCTTGGGGTTCTAGCCTCTTCAAGGACGTATGCATATACAGTGCCTACAAGTAGTATTCAACCCCCTGCAGATTTAGCAGGTTTACACATTCGGAATTAACTTGGCATTGTGACATTTGGACTGTAGATCAGCCTGGAAGTGTGAAATGCACTGCAGCAAAAAAGAATGTTATTTCTTTTTTTTTTTTTTTTTTTTAAATTGGGAAAAGTTTATTTAGAGGGTCATTTATTATTCAACCTCTCAAACCACCAGAATTCTGTTTGGTTCCCCTAAAGTATTAAGAAGTATTTCAGGCACAAAGAACAATGAGCTTCACATGTTTGGATTAATTATCTCTTTTTCCAGTCTTTTCTGACTAATTAAGACCCTCACCAAACTTGTGAACAGCACTCATACTTGGTCAACATGGGAAAGACAAAGGAGCATTCCAAGGCCATCAGAGACAAGATCATGGAGGGTCACAAGGCTGGCAAGGGGTATAAAACCCTTTCCAAGGAGTTGGGCCTACCTGTCTCCACTGTTGGGTGCATCATCCGGAAGTGGAAGGCTTATGGAACTACTGTTAGCCTTCCACGGCCTGGACAGCCTTTGAAAGTTTCCACCCGTGCCGAGGCCAGGCTTGTCCGAAGAGTCAAGGCTAACTCAAGGACAACAAGGAAGGAGCTCCGGGAAGATCTCATATCAGTGGGGACATTGGTTTCAGTCAATACCATAAGTAATGTACTCCACAGCAATGGTCTCCGTTCCAGACGAGCCCGTAAGGTACCTTTACTTTCAAAGCGTCATGTCAAGGCTCGTCTACAGTTTGCTCATGATCACTTGGAGGACTTTGAGACAGACTGGTTCAAGGTTCTCTGGTCTGATGAGACCAAGATCGAGATCTTTGGTGCCATTCACACACGTGACGTTTGGAGACTGGATGGCACTGCATACGACCCCAAGAATACCATCCCTACAGTCAAGCATGGTGGTGGCAGCATCATGCTGTGGGGCTGTTTCTCAGCTAAGGGGTCTGGCCATCTGGTCCGCATCCATGGGAAGATGGATAGCACGGCCTACCTGGAGATTTTGGCCAAGAACCTCCGCTCCTCCATCAAGGATCTTAAGATGGGTCGTCATTTCATCTTCCAACAAGACAATGACCCAAGGCACACAGCCAAGAAAACCAAGGCCTGGTTCAAGAGGGAAAAAAATCAAGGTGTTGCAGTGGCCTAGTCAGTCTCCTGACCTTAACCCAATTGAAAACTTGTGGAAGGAGCTCAAGATTAAAGTCCACATGAGACACCCAAAGAACCTAGATAACTTGGAGAAGATCTGCATGGAGGAGTGGGCCAAGATAACTCCAGAGACCTGTGCCGGCCTGATCAGGTCTTATAAAAGACGATTATTAGCTGTAATTGCAAACAAGGGTTATTCCACAAAATATTAAACCTAGGGGTTGAATAATAATTGACCCACACTTTTATGTTGAAAATTTATTAAAATTTAACTGAGCAACATAACTTGTTGGTTTGTAAGATTTATGCATCTGTTAATAAATCCTGCTCTTGTTTGAAGTTTGCAGCCTCTAACTTATTTACATCTTATCAAACCTGCTAAATCTGCAGGGGGTTGAATACTACTTGTAGGCACTGTATATATATATATATATATATATATATATATATATATATATATATATATATATATATCTTCTCTTTTATTGCTTTCTTCTCTTTTGTTCTTCTTTTAATTTTTCAAATTTTTTTGGGCTTTGTTCTGATGGAATTATATGTATAAATCTCTGTATGAACAATAGACAATGCTTTTTATGTTACTAGGAAGTGCTTTATTATGAAAGCAGATGTGTGTTGTTTTCTTTGCCCGCCGATTTTTTTCAAATTTGTCAGTAGCCTGTCTTCTCTGTATACCACATGTAAATAAGTGTGTCATCTCTCTCTGTTCATGCATTGTTGATATTCTGGTCCTGAGGAAGAGGTTTCATACCTTGAAACGCGTAGACCTAAGGAATAAAAGAGTTATTAATTAATCGACATTTCCACATCTTTTTGTGGCGGATTGTGCGGCAATAACCCCTTTTCTCCTTTTGTTGCTTTGAAGACAAATCCACGTGGGGCCGCGACAGCCACCATTATCTCATGCTATCTATAGTGCTTGTGACTCTTCACAACCTCATCTGGTGAGTGTATAATATTATACATTACTTGTTTATTTATCTGGTAAGACCCATTTAGCGCTTCTGTTCTCCAGCTGTATTACTATTAACTAATGTGAGAGAGACCATAAGTTGCATAGCGGTTACCTTTGGTTCCTACCTTGCTTTTCTAGTGATATTTGTCGGCGACCACTGCTGGGGATGATAATAGTAGTCGCACTTTGTCTGACTGAGGATTGGTGGAGTCCAAAATCTTTAGAGATTATTTTGTAACCTTTTTTAGTGTCATGAGCATCAATAGCTCTTCTTCTGAGGTCTTTTTGAAATCTCGTTTATTCACGTCATGATAAACTTTCACACATGTGTAATTAAAATCAGACTTTAGATATTTGCTTTATTTGGGCCCCTTTATCTCTTTAAGGCCCCTTTCACACGTCAGTGATTCTGGGACGTTTGTGCTTTTTTTTCTATGTACCGGAATCACTGACATACGCAGACCCATTATAATGAATGGGTCTGCTCACACATCAGTGATTTTTCACTGCACGTGTCTCCGTGCGGCGTACCCGCGTGTCCGTGATTGCCGCACGGAGACATGTCCATTTTTTTCTGGCATCACTGATGTCCCACGGACCACGCAGTGGTGTGGTCCGTGAAACACGTGCCAGAAAAAAACGTGCTTTTAAAATAAAAAACATTTTTACTCACCCGGCTCCAGCGATGTCCTCTGCAGCCCGTTCTCCCTGCTCCTTCTAAGGCGGCTCATTACTGTCGCGCATATTCATGATGCACGACACAGCCGACCCGGAAGCAGCTGCTGCGGGGGTCAGCGCCGGCCGGATGCTGCACCACGGGAGCGATCAGCACCATGGAGAGCGGGAGCGGGCGCAGGTGAGTTGATTTCTAAGTGCAATCACGGGCCACGGAGAACGGAGCCCGGATTGCACTTAGACAACCCACGTGGTTTTAGAGGAGGAAAATTAAAAAAATATATATTTTGAGCCAAATAGTGCACTAAAATATTTTAATAAAATTCTAACATTATTTTAACCATATAGACTCAACAGCAGAATTATAAGTAACATGAACCATCTTTGTGAATAACATGAGGGGAAGCTTGTGGGATGATGGGTATCTGTGGATGATGCACTGTTATGGAGGTTCTGTGGATGATGCACGGTTATGGGGATCTGAGGATGATGCTCTGCTGTGCTGATCTGTGGATGACGCACTGCTATGGGAATCTGTGCATGACACACTATTATGAGGGATCTGTGGATGACCCACTGTTATGGGGATCTGTGGATGGCGCACTGTTATGGAGGTTCTGTGGATAATACACTGTTATGGAGGTTCTGTGGATGATGCACGGTTATGGGGATCTGAGGATGATGCTCTGCTGTGCTGATCTGTGGATGACGCACTGTTATGGGAATCTGTGGATGACACACTGTTATGGGGATTTGTGGATGATACTCTGTTATGGAGGGATATGTGGATGACGCTCTGTTATGGGGATATGTGGATGACGCACTGTTATGAGGGATCTGTGCATGACACACTGTTATGAGGGATCTGTGCATGACACACTGTTATGAGGGATCTGTGCATGATGCACTGTTATGGGGGATCTGTGCATGACACACTGTTATGAAGGATCTGTGCATGATGCACTGTTATAGGGGATCTGTGCATGAGACATTGTTATGGGGGATCTGTGCATGACACTGTTATGAGGGATCTGTGCATGATGCACTGTTATGGGGATCTGTGCATGACACACTATTATGAGGGATCTGTGCATGATGCACTGTTATGGGGGATCTGTGCATGACACACTATTATGAGGGATCTGTGCATGACACACTATTATGAGGGATCTGTGCATGATGCACTGTTATGAGGGATCTGTGCATGACACACTATTATGAGGGATCTGTGCATGACACACTGTTATGAGGGATCTGTGCATGATGCACTGTTATGAGGGATCTGTGCATGACACACTATTATGAGGGATCTGTGCATGACACACTGTTATGAGGGATCTGTGCATGATGCACTGTTATGAGGGATCTGTGCATGACACACTATTATGAGGGATCTGTGCATGACACACTGTTATGAGGGATCTGTGCATGATGCACTGTTATGAGGGATCTGTGCATGACACACTATTATGAGGGATCTGTGCATGACACACTGTTATGAGGGATCTGTGCATGACACACTATTATGAGGGATCTGTGCATGACACACTGTTATGAGGGATCTGTGCATGATGCACTGTTATGGGGGATCTGTGCATGACACTGTTATGGGGGATCTGTGCATAACACTGTTATGGGGGATCTGTGCATAACGCAGTGCTGTGGGGGATCTGTGGACAGGAACAGCCAGAGGGCTGGGTATGGCCAGTGAGTTGCACTTTACCTAGCTCTCTTAGAGAGAAATACTGAACAGCGCCAGAATGATGACTAGTACATTTGTGTGTAGATTACATATGTGTTTTGTTATGATTTTCTGACCAATAGGCTCACTGCTTTCCAATAACACACATTATGTTTGCAACTTTTTTGCATGATATTTTCAATAATTTGTTTAACCGCGTGGAAAATATAGGAAGTATATTGCAAAATCCAAACACACGTGCTAGAACATACTGCAATGAGAAAAAAGCAGCATGCAACATTTATATCAAATAGCATTCTCCATAGATGGCAATTTGCTCAGTTACTGAGTGAATGAAATGAACACATTCAGCAAAACACTAATGTAGGAAGTCTGTGTATTCTCAGTAGGTAAATTACATTGTAGCGCAGAATGTGACTTTGGTTTTAGTTCATTTTAATCTGTAGAAAACTAGGAAAATTCACTTTGAGAAAATGTGGTGCTTTATATAACAACCACTAGGTGGTGCTGTGCTTTTTATATTGATTTACAGCACATATGGAATACAGTGAACTTCTGAGTGAGCAGCAGACACAGCCACACACTATTATAGATATAATCTATTAGTGGTGAATAAATATAAATAAATAAATACATGATAGAAAGTCATTAATAAGTAGAACATTTGTTTTGACATGTGAAGGTGGCCTAAAGGCCCTGTCACGCACAGAGATAAATCTGTGGCAGATCTGTGGCAGATCTGTGGCAGATCTGTGGCAGATCTGTGGCAGATCTGTGGCAGATCTGTGGCAGATCTGTGGCAGATCTGTGGCAGATCTGTGGCAGATCTGTGGCAGATCTGTGGTAGATCTGTGGTAGATCTGTGGTAGATCTGTGGTAGATCTGTGGTAGATCTGTGGTTGCAGTGAAATTGTGGACAGTCAGTGCCAGGTTTGTGGCTGTGTACAAATGGAACAATATGTCCATGATTCCACTGCAACCACAGATCTGCCAAAGAGTTATCTCTGTGTGTGACGGGGCTTTAAGAAGGATTTCCTCCTTCCACGAGGGTGTTTCAATCCTGGACAAAAAGTGGTGACAAACACTGAATATATATACATATATATATATATATATATATATATATATATATATATATATATATATTTACTGTGTAAGAAAAGAAAATGTATCCCTTACTGGTCTGCTTGCTGAAATTTTGATATGATCCCTGTTACTTGCTGCAGACGTAGAAGTTCTCTGAATGCTGATCCCTATGAAGGCCCTCCGCACCACTGATTGGCAGCTTTCTATGTGCACTGTGCTGCCAATCAGTGATGGGTGTGGGGTGATACATAACTCAAGAATATGAAGAACTACATGGCAGCAGGTTTACTAGTTCTCTAGTGATGATCTGCTGATAAAATAGTGATTTTGTCAAAACTACAGCAAGCAGCCCAGTAAGTGACACATTGCAGGAATCAGAGTCTCTGTCTCTACATCATGCTGCTTTCAGATTGTGTCAAAAACCTGGTGACAGAATCCCTTTGAATGCAACATGAAAATGGCCTGATGAAAAATCCTTACCAACAGCTTCCTGTACATTCCTGTAACACAAGTGTGAATTTGTAGCAAGAATGATAAATGCTAAAGTTCATTTTTTACATTATTTGTTTTAAAGTTATTACAGTCTTCCTCAGACAGGGGCCATTGCATGCAGGCACGTGCGAGTGTGTCTCTCCTTTCATTTTTATGGGTTAAGAAAGGAAGTATGTTCATCTGTTTCCATTATTACCATAAAAATAAATAGAGAGCCAAACAAATAATATATAAGTGAATAAATATTATTATTATATTATCTTATAACTCTCACTGCCTGTAACCACCACTAGTGGGAGCTCTAGCACATACTATGTCCGATTTTATCACTGAGTTCTGTTTATAAACCTATCCACTGAGCTCCCCCTAGTGGTGACTCTATCGACATACAGAGGATCTTTGTGTCAAAGGAATGAAGTAAATTAAATATAAATGTAAAGACTGTATAATATTTAGTGGAGGATCAATATGAGTGACATTTGGTGCTAAAATACAATTGGATGGCTATTACATGCTATAACCTAAGCCTTGCTGATTATCTTTACATATGAGAATTTATTCCACTGCTATAAGTAAAATGTTTCAGCTCCTTGTTCTTTGCTATAAGACATTCACTCTGGTCCATTGGGTGTACATGGTATTGAACAGCTGAACATGCTGTCACGCTCCCGGTGTCCCAGCACCGCTCCTTACCCATTGATCCGGTCGCACCATCCCGACACCGCTCCGTACTCACAGATCCGGTCTCACCGTCGCTGCACCACTCTGTACCCACTGGTCCCCTTGTGCCGTGTCCCGTTACCTGTACTACTGCCTGTCATTACTTCCCGGCACCTGTGCCAGTGTCCTGCACTGTCTTAAGGAACTCTGTGACCCCGGTGACTTTGTTCTATCCGTCCTCTGTGGGATGCTGTCCCCGTCCCTGTCCCGTTAGTGCCCTGGCTACCCTGCACCCAGGCCTCCGGTGGGGTGCACGGCCCAGTGGATCTACCTCCTGGACCTAACAGTTTGATCAGGCCATGGATTCCGCCGGAGCACAACCGTTTGAACTGGGCGAACTGCGCCAGGAACTGGTGCGATAGCGAGAGACCCTGACCCGTATATTGAATTTCTTGACGTCTGTGGACCACCATTTGTTTACACTACAGACCACCGCCTCGACCTCGTTGACCCAGCGAACAGCGACTACGTCCGAACCCGTTGTCTCATCGGCCTCGCAACTCCGCCTCGCTGCACCGCCTCGCTATGCGGGAGACCCCAAGACCTGCAGAGGCTTCTTGAACCAGTGCTCCCTGCATTTCCAGTTGCTCCCGCACCTGTTTATTTCGGACCAAGCAAAAGTGGCATTTCTGATGTCCCACCTGGAAGGCGAAGCGTTAGCCTGGACAAATCCGTTGTGGGAGAACGAGGACCCGGTAACGACCGACATCCAGGAATTCCTTCAGGCTTTTCAAAGTACCTTTGATGAACCGGGACGCACTACCGCGGTTACCTCCTCGCTCCTCCGGCTACGCCAAGGAATCCTGACGGTGGGCCAGTACACCATCCAATTCCGCACGCTTGCCTCCAAGCTAGGCTGGAACAGCGAGGCATTGACTGCCGCCTTCTGGGAGGGGCTCTCTGGTCGCATCAAGGACGAATTAGCCATTCGTGATGTTCCCCGTACCTTGGATGCTTTGGTATCTCTAGCCACCCGAATTGATCTCCGTGTTCAAGAGCGAACCCGGGAGAAACGACCAATCCGTCACATCTCCATTCCGCAGAGGTCTACCGTTCCCCCGCCACTGGCGTCCTGCGATTCTACTTCTGAACCATGCAAATTGGCCGACTGAGCAACGCCGAGCAGAGCGACTTGTTCGGGGCCTGTGCTTCTATTGTGGAAGCGGTACACATCCGGAAGATGAGACAACTCCATCTGGCACTGGTCACAATCAAGTTGTTCCAGTGACTACGTTCCCCCTGGCACAGGTTCCTCCTGGGAAGTCCTTCGTTGCAGAGTCTGACAGACCCGAGGTCCTTCAGTGGGGGCATTCATCGGAGACAACCGAACACACCAGTCAGGAGGACACCCTGAGTGCTATTGACCGGGCCCATTGGTGGCCATCTCTTCCTCAGGATGTCACCTCTTTTGTCTCTGATTGTCCATCCTGTGCCCGTTCCAAGACAACCGAGCCGGTCGTCCACGATTCCCATTCTGCTTCTGCCCGTCCACCTCCTCTTTCTGTTGCCACTGCCAAGGGTTCTTCGGCTAAGCGTGGTGTGGTCAAGAAGGTGGCACGGGATCAGCAGTCCTTCCGTGCCTTTGCGTTGGGTTATGGTCCGGAAACCCGGTCCAAGGTGCCCCGGGGGTACTTTGTACGGAGGGGGGGGCTTAAAGGGGGGTACTGTCACGCTCCCGGTGTCCCAGCACCACTCCTTACCCACTGATCCGGTCGCACCATCCCGGCACTGCTCCGTACCCACTGACCCGGTCTCACCGTCGCTGCACCGCTCTGTACCCACTGGTCCGGTCTCGCCGTCGCGGCACCACTCCATAACCACTGATCCAGCCCACGTCTCCACCGGTCATGGCTGCCGCTCCCGCTCATGCTCTCCTGCGTCCTGCTCCTGGTCTCATGAGTCTGACTCTGAGTCTTAGACTCATGCCTCTGTAAAGGACCGGGCCGCGCCCACTCTCCTGGTCTTATGGACCCAGCACACCTGAAGCAGGATATGACATAGGGCTGTGCTGGGTATATAAGACTGGCCTTTCCATGTGGGCGGGGCCTGATCAACGTGTCTTGAAGCTTAGTCTTGTGAGCTAGGTGCTCAGGTCCCCTTGTGCCGTGTCCCGTTACCTGTACTACTACTACTACTACTACTACTACTACTACTACACCCAGGCCTCCGGTGGGGTGCATGGCCCAGTGGATCCACCTCCTGGACCTAACACATGCTTTTGTTCCCTCTGTATAAAAATGTAATTTCCTTGGATAGTCTTCTTATTGATCATGGTGATAATTTTAATGTCAAGCTTTACTTTTTGAGCTGCTTTAACCCTCTTTGTGTATTGTGGTTTTCATGTAGGTCTAATTCCCAGTTAATGGGAATGTATCATCAGAATGTGACATGTTATTTTAAATCATATTTTTGTGTGCAAAATTTATTTTTTTAAAAGTTTAATAATGTTTTTTTCATAAGAAAAATAGAAAAAAAATCGACAGGATTACAATGACAGATGACACAATGGATAACACAGGATACACTATTTACTAGAGGTGCTGTCACATCTCCCAAATACCCTCTTCCTTCATTATTTCCATTGCACATGCTCATTAGATGCTTCAATACAAATTATAGGTCTGAGTCCGTCTTTTGCTGCTAGACATCTGAATTTCCTGAAAGAACAGAATATATGAGTCTAGAATATATTAGCCCATTAGGCAGTGTAAATATTGAAAGATTTCTGTATTTTTTTTTTTTCATAACAGATTGTGATATAAAAAAAGTTTCCAAATGTATAAAAATTACATTTACCATAAAAATCCAATTTAAACAGTAGGTCATTTGTCTCATGATACATTTTTCCTTTAATAATCACAATCTACGAGTTTCGGGGGGCTGAACTTTGTGTTCATTGGATCTGGTCATAATATATTGACCATTCTGATCCTAGAAAAGGCCTGCAGGGCTACCCTGTATAAAATATCCATTGTTATTAATAGTTTTATTCATTAAATATATTAGTTAAAGGGGTATTCTAAAGTTTGGAAGTTATCTCCGAATTTCCAGATCCCAGGATGTCTGCCTCCTAGAACCCCCACTAATCCCAAGAACCAGGGCTCTGAAGAAGCCCCCTGTGAACCAAGCAGTGATTGATCATTCATTCTTACCAGAGATAGCCAAACTTGTGAATTTAATTCCAGGGCACTGTATATATGATACACAAAAGGGCTTAAGTACATAGCATGAAATAATAAAAACAAGTCCAAGACTGGTACACAAGGAGAGAAGACCCTGCAACTGAGGACCTTTAATCAACAAAGGTAGTGGAAAGGAGAAAGGTGAGGCTCGAAGCTTCAATTCTCATGTAGTGTTGTAATTGAAAAGAGGTTTATTGTACTAACAAAAAATGTGCAATCTGCATTTAAACTAAATTTGACAGGTGCATAAGTATGGGCACCCTCATCAATTTCTTGTTTTGAACACTCCTAACTACTTTTTACTGACTTACTGAAGCACTAAATTGGTTTTGTAACCTCATTGAGCTTTGAACTTCATAGGCAGGTGTATCCAATCATGAGAAAATGTTTTTAAGGTGGCCACTTGCAAGTTGTTCTCCTATTTGAATCTCCTATGAAGAGTGGCATCATGGGCTCCTCAAAACAACTCTCAAATGATCTGAAAACAAAGATTATTCAACATAGTTGTTCAGGGGAAGGATACAAAAAGTTGTCTCAGAGATTTAAACTGTCAGTTTCCACTGTGAGGAACATAGTAAAAAAATGGAAGAACACAGGTACAGTTCTTGTTACGCCCAGAAGTGGCAGGCCAAGAAAAATATCAGAAAGGCAGAGAAGAAGAATGGTGAGAACAGTCAAGGACAATCCACAGACCACCTCCAAAGACCTGCAGCATCATCTTGCTGCAGATGGTGTCAATGTGCATCGGTCAACAATACAGCGCACGTTGCACAAGGAGAAGCTGTATGGGAGAGTGATGTGAAAGAAGCCGTTTCTGCAAGCACACCACAGAGTCGCCTGAGGTATGCAAAAGCACATTTGGACAAGTCAGTTACATTTTGGAAGAAGGTCCTGTGGACTGATGAAACAAAGATTGAGTTGTTTGGTCATACAAAAAGGCATTATGCATGGAGGCAAAAAAACACGGCATTCCAAGAAAAGCACTTGCCACCTACAGTAAAATTTGGGAGAGGTTCCATCATGCTTTGGGGCTGTGTGGCCAATGCCGACACCGGGAATCTTGTTAAAGTTGAGGGTCGCATGGATTCAACTCAGTATCAGCAGATTCTTGACAATAATGTGCAAGAATCAGTGACGAAGTTGAAGTTACGCAGGGGATGGATATTTCAGCAAGACAATGATCCAAAACACCGCTCCAAATCTACTCAGGCATTCATGCAGAGGAACAATTACAATGTTCTGGAATGGCCATCCCAGTCCCCAGACCTGAATCTCATTGAAAATCTGTGGGATGATTTTAAGCGTGCTGTCCATGCTCGGCGACCATCAAACTTAACTGAACTGGAATTGTTTTGTAAACAGGAATGGACAAATATACCTTCATCCAGGATCCAGGAACTCATTAAAAGCTACAGGAAGTTTCTAGAGGCTGTTATTTTTGCAAAAGGAGGATCTACAAAATATTAATGTCACTTTTATGTTGAGGTGCCCATACTTTTGCACCGGTCAAATTTTGTTTAAATGCGGATTGCACATTTTCTGTTAGTACAATAACCTAATTTCAATTCAGAAATATTATTCAGTCCATCAGTTATTAGATATATGAAACTGAAATAGCTGTTGCAAAAACCCAAATTGTTATAAAGAAAAAAGGTTAACATTAATTGGGGTGCCAAAACTTTTTCATATGACTGTGTATATATATATATATATATATATATATATATATATAATACAGAGGACACAGACTATATGTATATATATATAAAAAACAGACGATGCAGGCTGCTGGCTGTGTGTATATATAATATAGAGGCTGCATGTATATATAATATAGAGGCTGCTGGCTGCATATGGAGGCTGGGGGCTGTATATAGTGTATACGCATACCCACACTATATAGTCCCTAACAGAAGTTCTGTCGCTTATCCATGTTATGTAAATAAAAGCTTATATCCTGACTTTAATTTCATCCATTGGTTTTATAAATTACTCTTTTGAAAGCTAAAACCCTCCCAAATTTGGTTTAGGCTATAAAAATAAAGTTGCTGGAAAGCTGAAATGTTGATCATTTAATGAATCATTAATGAATAAAGGTCAGATTTTGGCTAGACAAAAGTTTTGCTGCCTTGTCATATAATGCACCCAATTCTAGTTTACATCCTCACCTGTGCTCACTAAATGATGGGTTAATTAGTGGGTGTGTATAAAAAGAAACCCAGCACCCAAACCTTTAGTTGAACTGCAACTTGACCTCTGACAACATGTCAAAAATCCACCCTGCGACCGAAGCCTTATTAAGAGGCTGAAGACTAGATCCACTGCAAAGGTGGCTGGCACCTTTAATGTGTCTCAGCATCAAGTACAAAGCATTAAAAAAGATTTTAAGAGACTGGAGATGTTTTTCACAAGCCCATGTCCGACAGACCCTGCAAGACAACTGCTCAGGAGGAACGTTTGTTGGTTAGAAAATCCAAAGCCATTCCCTCTTCCACTGCAGCAAAGCCCCAACAGGCCTGGTCACCTCAAGTCCCTGTGTCAACTAGAACAGTTTGTAGGATTCTGTCTCGAAATGGCCTAAATGGTCGAATCAGTGCCCAGAAGCCAGCACTAAACAAAAGGCAATTAAAAAACCTTGTGGCATTTGCCAAGTCCCACAGCCTGCTAAACAGATGGACGCTGGAAAAGTGGCAGAAGGTGGATTTCTCTGATGAATCTTCAGTTGAATTACACCACAGCCGCCGCAAATACTGTAGGAGACCTAGTGGAGCCCGTATAGATCTAAAATACACCCAGAAAACAGTTAAGTGTGGTGGTGGAAAGATCATGTCTGGGGTTACATTCAGTTTGGGGGTGTGCGTGCGAAATATTTGCAAGGTGGAAGGCAATATCAATAGCCTAAAATATCAAGAAGTATTAGCTACCTCTACATTCCCAATCATGAAAGGGGTCAAATTCTGCAGCAGGATAGTGCTCCATCTCATACATTCTTCTCTACTACAAAGTTCCTCCTGGCAAAGAAGATCAAGGTGCTCAAGGTCTGGCCAGCCCAGCCACCAGACATTAACATCATTGAGCATGTTTGGGGTATGATGAAACAGGAAGCTTGGAAGATAAAACCAAAGAATCTAGATGAACTCTGGGAAGCTGACTGCATTCTTTGCTGTTCCTGATGACTACATCAATAAATTGTATGAATCATTGTTGAACCGCATGGATGCAGTCCTTCAAGCTCATGGAAGTCACACAAAATATTAAATATGGCTATAATAGTACTACAACTTCATTCAGCAATGTTATGCAAGATATTTTTGTATTAGAAGTTAATTATTTGTTTGAATTTCACATTACTTTCTGTGGGCGACAAAACTTTTGTCTTGCCAAAATCTGACCTTTCTGTGTTCATTAAATGATCAATATTTCAGCTTTGCAACAACTTTATTTTTATAACTTAAACAAAATTTGGGAGGGTTTCAGCTTTCAAAAGAGTAATTTATAAAACCAATGGATGAATTTAAAGTCAAGTTATAAGCTTTTATTTACATAACATGGATAAGTGACAGAACGTCTGTCAGGGAATATTGTGATGCCCTGGACTAGCCAGGTAGTCACAGACAGGCTCCTGCACAAACACCAGTCCCCTAAAAAGGCAACAGCAGCCAACCTAAAAACCATGAGCCCCCCCCCTCTGGTCTCGACGTTCACACCCAGAGGCGGAGCCAGGCGGTTGGCCACGCCCACCGAGGAGTTCGGATAGCCGGAGATGGGAAAAAGCAAGAAGAAGGAGATAGGAAGAGATGAAGTTAGGGAGGAGAGGAGAGCAGTCTAGGAGGTGAAAGGAGAGGAGTTAGCAGTAGAGAACGTCTGTCAGGGATCTGGGTCGTAGCCCGGATACCCTGTGGCCAGGAGGCAGATGGTGGTTGCCGCCTGCAGGAGCCGGGAAGACAGCTGGTGGAACCGTAAGGGACCGGGACAGGGTAGTGGCCCGCCGGAACCAAACCGGGGAACCAACTGGAAACCGGAGCACCAGGAGGGGTACTCAGACCCAGAACGAGGCCCAGAAGCCACTGGACCGAGTCAAATTCACTGATTAGGGTCTGGACCTTAGGTTCTTTCCCACCCAAGTCCCGACTGAAGACAAGAGCCCAACGAGGGGGATAGAAAGCCACCGCTCAGGCAGAGAGATCCCACGGGCCAGCGTCTGCGGACAAACAGGCTCTCCCGACACACACACAGCTGGGGAGCGGACTCCCGTCGCTGAAGCGCAGGCAGTCAAAATCTACAAACTAGGTGCAGGAGAAAGGCGGGGACCACCAAACCGGGTGGGGGACCAGACGCAGCCGGCTGCAGGCACCGACCACCATCTTTTTGGTTTACCAGAGACTCTGGTGTATCTGTCATAGTGAGTACAACAGTGTCCTCGGGCCGCACACTCTCCCACATCACGCCCGCACCCCCACATCCTAACCCCAACAACCGGGCCCTGGGACCATCAACCCCCTACCCACGGAGGGGTCAACACCTGGCTGCGCAACACCATTCCCGGGAGCCTAGTCAATGGCAGTGGTGGTGTCCACACTCACCACGACCCGTGGGTGGCGTCACGAACTTAAACCCAAAACCGCGGCTCCGGCAGTGAACCTGCCCACCGAAACCCCCTCACGTAGCGCCAGCCTCCCTTCAGAGCGACGTGACCCCTCGGGTCCGGAGGTGCTCGAGCCACCCACCAACGAGCCCGGATCCGAGTGGCTCGGCTGCGGCCGAGCCCCGGGGCGGTACATTATATACATATAATACTGTATATACAGACGTAATACAGGCAGTAGTGTGCACCTGTATATACAGTATGGTCCTGTGTATGAGCCGGAAGATAGACAAACACAGATTAAACTTAACAGCCACGAGTGGCTCCCACACTGAAGACAGAAGGTTCAAATGCAGTCCGAGAAATCAGCGGTGATTGGTGGATCCTCTCTCTTCACGTTGACATCTTTCTTCTTCCGGTATGGTCCTGTTTGTACTGCACATAGCAGCCTTTTTGGCACATGCGCAGTATAAACTTCAAAAAAATGAACAGAGGAACAAATGACAGGCCAGCAGCGTCAGACATTACTGATGATGTCACACACAGCGGTCCCCCTCTTCAGGGGCCATACTTTTAAGTAGCTGCAGCTATAACTGGGGCTCCAGGGTATAAAAAAGCACAGTACATGCACCTATACACACACATACCGCTCTAATACATGCACCTATTTACACACTACACACACACCTCTACAATATGTACCCTACATGCACCTATAGACACAGCTCTACTACATGCACATTTAAACACACAGCCCTACGGCATGCACCTACACACACACACACACAGCTCTAATATATGCACATTACATGCACCTATTAACAAACACAACTCTGTTAAATGCTGCACATATAGACACACACAGCCTTAAAACAGACACATTTACTTGTACACACACACTATACATTACCACATCTTTCAGTTCCTGAAAGGTGCAGAGCAGGAGAGGATCCACTGGGGCCATCACAGACACTGCAGCAGTGGAACAGCTGTAGAACCTTCCAGTTCACCGGTCATGTGTTCAGGCACATGATCAATCACATGACCTGAAAGGTCCTGAATTTACTCAAGCAGAAGATTTTTCACCTGCTTGCCTCCAACAGCCTCCGTTCATCTCCCAGGTAGCTTACTCTCCTGCTCTTCACCGATCACATACACTGTATTCCAAATTATTATGCAAAAAGAGTTTAGGAGTGATAAGGTCAGACATTTTTTGTTGGTCATTTAAACTCATTGATGGTGATGTGTGTCAGGGCTCTTTATATCACTGGCAGCAATTGCAGATACCTGTGCAAATTAGTTTGGAAGGTGTGTCCAAATAAAGACAATACTACTTAAGAAGGCTGTTCACATTATTAAGCAGCCTACATTTTTTGCCAAAATGGGAAAGAAAAAGGATGTGTCGGCTGCTGAGAAGCAACAAATTGTGGAGTATTTCAGTCAAGGCATGACTACAATCAACATTGCCAAGACACTTCACCGTGATCATCGCACAATCAAGAAGTATGTAGCTGATTCACAGCACACGTGTGCGTGCTGATAAGGAGAAATTGAGGACTCTTTCCAACAGGCAATTGCATCAGGTTAAAAGAGCAGCTGCTAAAATGCCTTGTCATAGCAGCAGACAAGTTTTTGAAGCTGCTGGTGCCTTCAACGTCCCCCGAACAACAAAATGCAGGGTCCTTCAGAGGTCTGCAGCTATGTGTAACCCATCCTGTCGACCACCTCTATCCACTGCACACAAGCAGAAATGGCTCCAGTGGGCCAAACGATACATGAAGACTGACTTCCAAACTGTTTTGTTCACCGATGAGTGCCGTGCAATGCTCGATGGTCCAGATGGATGGAGTGGAGGATGGCTGGTTGATGGACACTCCATGAAAACATGGCTAAGGCACCAACAAGGAGGAGGCGGAGTAATGTTTTGGGCTAAAATCATGGGGAGAGAGATTGTCGGCCCCTTTATAATCCCAGAAGGGGTAAAGATGAACTCCATAATCTATGTGGAGTTTCTAAAACAGCACTTCCTGCCATGGTTCAGGAGGAAGAACCGTGCATTCCGCAGCAATATCATTTTCATGCATGATAATGCACCGTCTCATGCTGCAAATAACACATCTGCATCTCTGGCTGCTATGGGCATAAAAGAGGACAAACTTATGGTGTGACCACCATGTTCCCCTGACCTCAACCCCATTGAGAACCTCTGGCGCATAATCAAAAGGAGTGTCTATGATGGCGGGAGGCAGTTCACATCTAAGCAACAGCTCTGGGAGGGTATTCTGTCCACATGCAAAACAATTGAAGCACAAACCATCCAAAAACTGACAAATTCAATGGATGAGAGAGTTCAGAAGCTTCTTTCAAACAAGGGGTCCTATGTGCAAATGTAACATCACCTAGAATTAAGTTTTGACTTGAAAACTGTTTGATTTCATTTTGTAATAGGCTGATAATGCTTATAATTTCACAACTGACCATTTTGTTTTGTCAAAATAAAAATAAAAAGGTTGAAAACTCTGCTGTGCATAATAATTTGGAACATGCATTTTAAGTACATTTTGAGTGTTTATTATTTTTAAAAATATACTGTTTTCATAGGTAGTTTGATCAAAAACATTTCAATTATACTCGAATAGTAGATGACTGGAAAATAACAATGACTGCAATTCATAAAGTTAATTTAGGAAAATATGAAAAAATATTTTTTGAAAAATAATTTGGAACACAGTGTAGATTAGTATAGAGCAGGAGGGAGGAGGACAGCTTTCTGTGAGAAGCCGGGTCCTTCCACTTGCTTCTGCTCAGCGGGCCCCATACACCAGTAAAAGCATTATGGCGGGCCTGGCATGACGTCATTATAACACACGTGACTGCGCACAGTGATCTAGGTGTGGCCATGTTTCCTGTACAATAATGCGGCTGTCCAGCTCTGTCTGTGTTTGTAAATGTGTCTGTGTGACGGCTCCATCGCATCACAGTACAGGAGACAAGGCTGTGCGCAATTCACTGAGCGCGGCTATGCTGTGTTATTATAATGACACGCAGTAGGCGGCCGGCCCTGTACAATAGCTGGGAGAGTGGCCCTGGGGGCACTTACCCGCTTCCCCCCGGCTAGCCCTCCCCTGACCATAAGTATGAAAATTTTATATGAGTGGAATGGGCATGTAATGACTGCTGGAACCAGCAAGCAGAGCTGAATCCTGGCAGGGAGTATGTTACACGCTGTTAGCACTGAGCATGCTTCAGTGCTTAAATTTATAATTAAAGGGGTTGTTCAGGTTTGAGATGAAAGTCTGCAGTCTCTCTAGGTGACTGCAGGCTTCTGAATTTTCACAGCACATCACCTGCCTCCTTTTAGGATTCTTCCTTGCCAGTGGTGAAAGTGGACGGTCATGTGAACACAAGTATGTGATTTGTATACTTCTGATCACATTCTGACTAGTCAAATCTGGCCCCACTCAATTCATTTTCATTGAGCCATGCATCATATGTCTAATCGGCACGTGACTGCATGTATGTAAATCGTATACTTGCAGTTTCATGACATTCCCTTTCACCGCTGGCACCAGAGTATTCTGACAGCCTTCAGCATGCGCACTGTGAGAATTCAGAAGTCTGCAGTGACATAGAGTAAATGCAGACTCATCACAAACTTGGACAACCCTTTTAATGCACCTAACATAAATAAAAATATAGTAACCCTTTAATTTGTCAAACGGCACACGACTTTAATAACATGGCCATGTATCATATAATTATGAATTGGTACATGTGTACAGGATTAGAACTAATAAAAGCACAGAAATACATAACCAGAATCACCAGTGGTACTGAAGTACATCACCAGAACCACCATCAGTACAGAAATTAATCATCAGAACCACCAGCGGTACAGAAATGCATCTATGTAACCCTCATCTATATAGAAACACAGCATCAAAACCCTTATCAGTACAGGAATACATCACTACAATCACCATCAGTACAAGGTACATCAATTGTAATGTGAGGTCACACCCATATACAGTCATGGCCAAAAGTTTTGAGAATGCTACAAATATTAATTTTTACAAAGTCTACTGCTTCAGTTTTTCTAATGGCAATTTGCATATACTCCAGAATGTCATAAAGAGTGATCAGCTTAACAGCAATTACATGCAAAGTCAATATTGGCTAAGAAAATAAACTTTAACCCCCAAAACAGATTTCAACATCATTGCATTCCAGCCTTAAAAGGAGCAGCTAACATTGTTTTAGTGATTGTTCCATTAACACAGGTGTGAGTGTTGATGAGGACAGGGCTGGTGATCAATCAGTCATGATTAAGTAAGAATGACACCACTGGACACTTTAAAAGGAGGCTGGTGCTTGGTATCATTGTTTCTCTTCAGTTAATCATGGTTATCTCTAAAGAAACACGTGCAGCCATCATTGCTCTGCACAAAAATGGCCTAACAGGGAAGAGTATCGCAGCTACAAAGATTGCACCTGAGTCAACAATCTATCGCATCATTAAGAACTTCAAGGAGAGAGCTTCCATTATTGCCAAAAAGGCTCCAGGGCGCCCAAGAAGGACCAGCAGACGCCAGGACCGTATCTTAAAACTGTTTCAGCTGCGGGATCGGACTACCAGCAGTGCCGAGCTAGCTCAGCAATGGCAGCAGGCTGGTGTGAGTGGTTCTGCACGCAGTGTGAATCAGAGACTCTTTGAGCAAGGCCTTGTTTCAAGGAGGGCAGCAAAGAAGCCACTTCTCTCCAGAAAAAACATCAGGGACCGACTGATATTCTGCAAAAGGTACAGGGAGTGGACTACTGAGGACTGGGGTAAAGTCATTTTCTCAGATGAATCCCCTTTTCGATTGTTTGGGACATCTGGAAAACAGCTTATTAGGAGAAGAAGAGGTGAGCGCTACCACCAGTCTTGTCTCATGCCAACTGTTAAGCATCCTGAAACGATTCATGTGTGGGGTTGCTTCTCAGCCAAGGGAATCGGCTCACTCACAGTCTTGCCTAAAAACACAGCCATGAATAAAGAATGGTACCTGAATGTCCTCCAAGAGCAACTTCTCCCAACCGTCCAAGAGCAGTTTGGCGCCCAACAATGCCTTTTCCAGCATAATGGAGCACCTTGCCATAAAGCAAAGGTGATCACTAAATGGCTCATGGAACAAAACATAGAGATTTTGGGTCCATGGCCTGGAAACTCCCCAGATCTTAATCCCATTGAGAACTTGTGGGCAATCATCAAGAGACGGGTGGACAAACAAAAACCAACAAATTCTGGCAAAATGCAAGCATTGCTTATGCAAGAATGGACAGCTATCAGTCAGGATTTGGTCCAGAAGTTGATTGAGAGCATGCCAGGGAGAATTGCTGAGGTCCTGAAGAAGAAGGGTCAACACTGCAAATATTGACTTGCTGCATTAACTCATTCTAACTGTCAATATAACCTTTTGGTACTCATAATATGATTATAATTATATTTCTTTATGTGATGTAAACATCAGACAAACACAAATAAAAACCAGAGGGCAACAGATAATGTGAAAATATAATTTTGGTGTCATTCTCAAAACCTTTGGCCATGACTGTATATTACTATTGCATAAACCTACAACTCCCAGTATGTCCTTAACAATGGTGAGTTATCATCAAATTGTAGAACTAACAATAACCACAGCACTGGTGAGAATTAATCAATATCACAAATAAATATTTATATCCGGGTACCTTTATAGATGATGTTATCTCTGGTTGGAGTCGTTCTCTTACTTTTCTTCATCTTGTCCAGATGCCATGATGACTTTTCACATCCACAGCTCATCTCTGCAGACTTCCATCTACTCCAGTTTTCTGCAACACATCCCAGCACAATACCCCAAAATAGCAGGATGGTAATAATGCTCCTTAATAAAAATATCTGCCCTACGCTGTGCCCCTGAAAATATATTATTGCTCCTCACTGTGTTCCCTGTCCAATATATGTCCCACACACTGTCTGTCTTATAGTATATGCCCTCTACACTGCCCTCTCTTTTCCATGATGAGCCCCTTTTTTACACTGTCTTCTTACACTGTGTTCCCCTATACTGCCCAGTCTCTATATTGTGCCCCCTCATCACACTCCCCCTCCTTGGCATACTGTCCCCTCCTTGGTATGGCCTCACACTAGCCCCCTACGCTGCTCCTTCTCCATACTGCCCCATCCAGCACACTACTGAGTCTCTATTTTGTGCCCCTTCACATTTTCCTGATCTCATACTGTCTCCTTACTACCTCCACATGTATCTTCCATACTGTGTCCGCATACATTCTCCCTCGTTCCACACATTCTTTCTGTGGCCAGCACCCTCACTTCTCATACTGTATCCACATACATTCCTACCCCACTTCTTATACTATGTCCACATACATTATCCCTTTTACTCTCCATACTGTGCCCACACCCATCTCCCTCACTCCTCATACCGAGTTCACATACATTCCCCCTCACTCCTGATACTGTGTCCACATGCATTTCTATCTTGCTCTCCATACTGTATCCACCCCAACCTCCCTCCTCATACTGCATCAGCATACATTCCCCCCTTGCTCTCCATACTGTGTCCGCACCCAAACTGCTCTTTTGATGCCCATACTGTGTCCTCAAATTTACTTCTTCTCTCCCCATACAGTTTTCAATTTTTTTTCATGTTACTATGTCTGTATACATTCCAATTCCACCCCCTATACTGTGCCTCACATGTACTCCCCCTTCGCTCCCCATACTGCGTCCATATGCACTCCCATCTGGCTCCCCATACTATGTCTGTAAACATTGCCCACACATTCTTCCCCTATACTTGTTCCTGAAATGTCTTCTCTTCTTCCCCTAAATATAATAAAACTTCGGTGTCTTCAGCTCCATTGGAGCACTTACCACTAACACTGTCAGCCACCTTTGAGTTGAGGAGTGACGTCAGCTGCATGGTAAGCTGACCTAATCACACTGCTAAAGTTGTCCTGACCCGGAAGTGCAAGTGGGCATGGCATTAACTGTAATTGCGACTAAAAGACATGAGTAAAATTGATCACTGGGGGCCAGTGCACTGCATCTTCTCTAAGCCGGTTCTCAGCTTGACAGTTAGCTCAGAGAATGGTTGACTTCCACTATGGGGGCGGCAATATTCAGGCCAAAGAGAGACATTTTAGACTGCTGCATCAGGCGGACTTATAGCATCCCCCTTCTGGCTGCACTGGGGGCATGTGCACCACTCGCACTACTCTAGATATTGTAACGCCCATCCCCATCAGGTCCCGGGGGGGAGGGCACTCCTCCTCTCACCTGCCCGGTTACAGCGTGGCTCCCATGCATGCTCCCACTCCCAGCCTTCAGCGCCGGCGTCCTTCCTCTCACCTGCCCCAAAGCTCTGCAGCCTCCTCTCCTGATTCAGGTCCTGCCGTGGTCTTCTCACACTCCCGGACCATGCGCCCTGCTCCAGAGTCTGCTGCAGCTTCTTCTTGCTTTCAGGCCACACGCAGGTCTTCAGTAACTGATCATAGGCTGTGCGCGGCCTCGCCCCCTTATTTAAAGTGGTAGCGTCCTATTACCTGGAGGTGACCTCAGAGGTCACCTGTTACTGAAAGGGTATTTTAGTTCTCCTCCCCTAATAGGAGGCGCCTGAGCAATGTTTCCACTAGTGCATTGCTCTCAGGTCCCCAGTTGTTATTGTGTCTTGTCCCTGTACATGTCACAAGTTACTAACCTCTGTTTTGTCCAAGAGTGTCATAACCTTCATCGCCTGTGTGCCATTACATCAGTGCCTTGACCACAGTACCGTCCGTCTGAACCATCTCCTGACTGTCACGTCATCTGAGCCTCCACTACAGTGCCGTCTGGTCCAAACCTAGTCTTCGGTGTCGTGTCGTCTCTGCCTCCACCTTGGTGCCACTATATCTCGGACTCCAGTCCTGGACATTGTTATTATATCCATCTGTAAGAGACTGCCCCCTCTGGTACTTGGCCACCGTGCATTCAGAGGAAAAAATAAGCATCCCAGAGAAAATCTTTGTTTAAGCTAATCTGTCACCAGCTTTTTCTACCCTGCCTTGGAGCAGCATTACCTAGTGGTAGAGACCCTAATTTCAATGAAGTATCACATACTGGGCTGCTGACTGCAATTTCAATAAAATTACTTTTTGTCTATTGCAGATCTATCAGCTCTCTTAATTCTGAGCTCTGTATAATCCCGCCAACATCACTGATTGAGAACGTTCTGTGTGCAGAAAATCAGTGGTGGAGGTGGGTTATACAACTCCTGAATATGGCTTTACTAGTCCTGTAGTGATAAATTCCTGTTAATAATACAGTGATTTTATCAAAACTAGAATAAGAAATTTAGTAATTGACACATTGCTGGAATCTGGGTCTCAGCCCCTCATCATGCTGCTCTCAGATTAAGTGGTAAAACCCTTCTGACAGATTCCCTATAACGTTTTATTAGTTAAAGGGTAAATTTGCAAATAAACTTCAAAATCCCTTATCTCCGCACTGCAGTGGAGAAATAATAAACATTTTTCTCAGCCCCTCTGCCCCTTTTACTGAAATATACAGTTAAAAAAAATTATATTGTTAAAGGTCCCTTGTCAGACAATTACCTCATTTTTTTTAGATATTATCCTTTAAGCTGGTGGCATAAGATACAGGATTAGGCATTGATATTCCTCCTCCCCCCATTAAATTCTTAATAGCCTTTGCACCTTTTATAATTGTGTCATTGAGAAAAAAATGAAAATGGCCAATATACACAATTACATTTGCTTATTTCTTTACAATTCATCTTCAGAACCTTGTATCATCATGAGATGATTTAGTAATTCTAACTTTACTGAGAGAACTCTAAAATGTAATACTCAGGGATATATCTTACAGCATACGGTCATTATCTCTGTGAGATAATTAAAGCCTTACTGGAAGTAGAGAGCATTATTATATATATCACGGATGGGCAGACTTCTCGCTTAAGGCCCAGTCACACTAAACAACTTACCAGCGATCCCAACAACGATACAACCTGATAGGGATCGCTGGTAAGTTGCTAGGCGGTCGCTGGTGAGATGTCACACTAAGCGACGCTCCAGCAATCCCACCAGCAACCTGACCTGGCAGGGATCGCTGGAGCGTCGCTACACGGGTTGCTGGTGAGCTGTCACACAGGCAGATCTCACCAGTGACCAGTGACCAACCCCCAGCCAGCATCTACGTGTTGAAGCATGCTGCGCTTGGTAACTAAGGTAAATATCGGGTAACCAACCCGATATTTACCTTGGTTACCAGCACACACCGCTTAGCGCTGGCTCCCTGCACACCTAGCCACAGTACACATCGGGTTAATTACCCGATGTGTACTCTGCTACGTGTGCAGGGAGCCGGCTTCTGTGGACGCTGGTAACCACGGTAAGCATCGGGTAACCATGAAGCCCTTACCTTGGTTACCCGATATTTACCATTGTTACCAGCGTCCGCCGCTCTCACACTGCCAGTGCCGGCTCCCTGTTCCCTGCACTCCTAGCCACAGTACACATCGGGTTAATTACCCGATGTGTACTCCGGCTACGTGTGCAGAGAGCAGGGAGCCGGCACTGACAGCGTGAGAGCGGCGGATGCTGGTAACGAAGGTAAATATTGGGTAACCAAGGTAAGGGCTTCTTGGTTACCCGATGTTTACCGTGGTTACCAGCGTCTGCAGAAGCTGGCTCCCTGCTCACTGCACATTCAGTTGTTGCTCTCTCGCTGTCGCACACAGCGATGAGTGCTTCACAGCGGGAGAGCAACAACTAAAAAATGGTCCAGGACATTCAGCAACAACCAGCGACCTCACAGAAGATCTCAACTGCTATTTCAATAAACTCCCTGCCAGAAACCTATATTATGGATTTAATCACATTACACCAGACACGTACTCCAGTGTTAACTTTTCTTTACACTCTTTTTTATTTTTATCTGGTCCAAATATGTTACATAGATAAAGTATAAAATTGATATGGAAATGTTATCACAGAGAACAATGATGATTGTACACATACAGCTGTGTTGTGTACTTTTCAGTTTACATTCTAGAGATGTCATTTGTCACCTTTTATCATAACTTATAAACATATCAACAAATGAAGCAATAAAAATAAAATAAAAAACCTATTTTTTTTTGGTGGCTGGAATTAAAAGAATAAATACCTCTTATAATGCATGTAAGATGTAGTCAGGTATTTGCCTGACAAATAAACTTACAGTATGAGTCAATAGTTTGGAAATATCTCTTCAAATAATAGTTTTCCTTGTTCTAATTGGAATGTTCATATTGTAGATTCAGACTGAAAGCAGCAAAACCACAAAGGAACATGTTTGGAAACAAGGAGTAAAGTGACATGTTGTCATAACGGAGCGAGTAAAAGAGGGAATACTCGACGTGCGGCTCAAGAGGAGGGGTAAACAAGGGAAGATGTAAAGTATACCCTGACAGTAGGGAGAGGGGTCACCACCTAATCACCTGTGGCTGATTCCTGAGCTCCCTAACATCCCTACACGTGTCCTTCCTCCTGTGCGTGATCATGTGCGTAGGCCCTAGCTGTTCTTGGACTAGCCCTAACTTGTGAGCAGGCCAGCATGACACTAGTCTTATTATTAACATAAAGGCAACATGAGACAGAAGAGACAAACAAGGAAGACAGATTCAACAAAAGCTCCAATTCTTCTTCAGAGAGGTACTACAACACGGCCTGAGTGAGTACTCGGCCCTCCACCGCGTTCAACCTGCACCACTCTCCCCTACACCTCATCATCCCGAGTCTCGAGGCCTCCCCTACCCATGGCGGGAATGTCATCTGGCTGCCCCACTCCATCTTCCCTGGGTACTCCCATCGGCAGTGGCGGTACTCCCCTTACCGTGAACCATTGGTGGTGTCACAAACTCTTATCCCCTGTAAATAGCCTCCTTTATTTTCGGGTGGCCGCGAGCCCCCGGGTCCGGAGACCCTTGAGCTACAGTAACCATAGATCTAAGCAGTCCGACTGCTGCAGGGGCAGTACACCTCGAAAACTTTGGCGTCACAAACAGGATTCCGACTGGGTCCACTAACCTGGGTGACGTGCGCCTTGAAAAATCCAAGCTACGGTGTCAAAATTCGATTCCCGACATTTTTTTCCATCTTTGGCACCTAAACGCCATCTTCCCGACCAAAGAGCGCGAAGCCGAAGCTCCGCCCCTCTTCCTGAGAGCGCGTCCGGAATCGGAAGTTCCCAGTGTCCCTTGCACTAGAGCGATTGCTGACGAAAACCTGGGGGAAAGGGAAGATGTTGGTGCCGGATGATGGGAGCGCAGGAGCACTACCCCTGCCAGATCAAGGGGATGCGGATGCAGCGGGCTGATACCTCTCCCCTACATGTGAAGCCTCCTGCCTTAGCTTGCGTTCGGGATCCCCCACCCAGCTGGTGGTCTCTATCCTTTTCCTGCACCGTTTTTAAGTAGAAAAGACTTCCTTCTATGAACGTAGGAGTCCGCTCCTGGCTGGATGTGGCCTAATGTGGGCTTTACACAAGACGATATATCGTGCGATATGTCGTCGGGGTCACGGTTTTCGTGACGCACATCCTGCATAGCGCACAACGTCGTCTTGTGTGACACCTCCAAGCGACGCAGTATCGCTCACAAATCGGGAGTCGTGTACTCATCGTTAACTTTCATAATATCGTTTATTTTCATGGGTGCAGGTTGTTCATCGTTTCCGTGGCATCACACGTTGCTCCGTGTGACACCACGGAGACGATGAACACAGCGTACCTGCGTCCCACGGCACCCGCCGGCTTAATGGAAGGAAGGAGGTGGGCGGGATGTTTACATCCCGCTCATCTCCGCCCCTCCGCTTCTATTGGCTGGCTGCCGTGTGACGTTGCTGTAACGCGGAACGTCCCTCCCATTTCAGGAAGCGGACGTTCGTCGCCCACAGCGAGGTCGTCTGGAAGGTAAGTGCGTGTGACGGGGGTTAAACGAGTTTGTGCGCCACGGGCAGCGATTTGCCCGTGATGCAAAAACGACGGGGGCGGGTACGATCACTCGTGCTATCGCACAATAGATCGACTCGTGTAAAGCAGGCTTAAGGAGCCGTGCCTGCAGACGCTGGCCCGTGGGATCTATGGGCCTTGGCGGTAACCTCTTATCCCTAATCGGTGGGCTGTTGTCTACTATGAGGGACTTTGGGTGGGACAGGACCTCTAGTCCTGGCCTCATTCGGTTAATTAACCAGTTCCAGTAGGTTCTGGTTCCTGGCTTTCAGGGTCCAAGTACCCCACTTTGTGCTCCGGTTTCCGGGTAGGTTCCCCGTGTCGGTACCGGCAGGCTACAACCCTGGCCCAGTCCACCTCGGTTCCACCGAGCCATCTTCCCGTCTCCTGCTGACGGAGACCACCGTCTGCCTCCTAGCCAAGGCACCAGGGCTCCTACCCTGGTACCTGTCAGTTTGCTTCAGTCTTGACACACAGGCCTGAACTCCACTCTCACTCCTCTCCAAAGCAAATCTGCTCTTTTTCCTGCCCCGGGCTGTCTAAACCCCTGAGTGGGCGTGCACCAACCGCCTGGCCATGCCCACTGGTGTGTCTATCTGTCCCTAAGGGGGATAACTAGAGTTTAATGGTTGGCTGCGTGTTTCCTTGTGAGGGAACGGTGTTATGCAGGGGCCTATTTGTGACTACCTGGTTTTGCCAGGGCGTCACAGATGTAGCTCCTCTTGTAGTGCCCCTGCGGAGTGAGATGATGATATGGTGCAGGGTGGCTGTAGGCTCCCGTGGACAAGATTACTAGGCAGTGGTAGAGCCCCTGCCCTCAGAGCAAATCCCCCAAATACATAAGACCAGTCCTCCAGTGACAGTTCCCAGGGACAGTTAGAAAAGTGGTGCCAGGAGCTACATGTAGGCACCGACTCTACACCTCCACATCACAAGCAGGGGGTCTACAGGGTAGTGCAGGAGTACGAACAAGTCTTTAGCAAGCACCCACTAGATTTCATGAGGATAAAAGGGGTACAACACCACATACCCACAGGTGGTCATCAACCCATCAAGGAGAGGTACAGGTTCATACCGCCTGCCCATTACCAATGTGCAAAGGACATGCTGAAAAACATGAAGGAGGCTGGAGTCATCCGTGATAGTTGCAGCCCCTGGGCAGCTCCCCTAGTATTGGTACAGAAGAAGGACGGCACTATGTGGATTACAGACAAATCAACAAGATCACACATAAGGATGCCTACCCCCTACCCCGAATTGAAGAATCCTTAGCTGCCTTGAAACCTGCAAATTACTTTTCTACTCTTGACCTTAATAGTGGATATTGGCAAGTGGCTGTTGCTGAGGAAGACCGTGAGAAGACTGCCTTTGCCACCCCGATGGGATTATGCGAATTCAACAGCATGCCATTCGGTCTGTGCAATGCAGCGGGAACATTTCAGAGACTCATGGAGTGCTGCTTGGGCCACTGCAACTTCGAACCTGTCCTGCTTTACCTGGATGACATCATCGTATATTCTAAAATGTATGAAGCGCATCTGGAACTTTTAGCGGAAGTATTTGAAGCTCTCTCCAGGTATGGGATGAAATTAAAACCATCCAAATGCCATCTACTAAAACCTAAAGTCCAGTACCTGGGACATGAGGGTGTGGCTCCAGATCCTGAAAAGAATACGGCTATCCAGCACTGGCCAAGGCCCAAGAACATCAGAGAAGTACGCCAGTTTCTAGGACTGATGGGCTACTATAGATGGTTCGTGAAAGGCTACACCAAGATAGCAGCTCCCTTGCAAGATCTCCTAGTTGGCCAACCAAGCACGGCCGGGCTTCTGGATCTCCATTCACCTGGGGTGAGGAACAAGAGAATTCTTTCAGGCAGATGAAGTCGGCCCTAACAGGGGAAGAAATTCTGGCATACCCTGACTACAATCTCCCTTTCGTTCTGTATACTGATGCCAGCAACGTGGGACTAGGAGCTGTTTTATCCCAAGTGCAGGATGGCAAGGAGAAGGTGACTGCATATGCCAGTAGGAAGCTGTGATCCACATAAAGAAACCCTGAGAACTACAGTTCCTTCAAGCTAGAGTTCTTGGCACTCATCTGGGCCGTAACCGAGAGATTCAACCACTACCTGGCCTCTGCAAAATTTACCGTGTACACTGACCACAATCCCTTGACCCATCTGGACACAGCGAAACTGGGAGCGCTGGAACAACGTTGGGTTGCACAACTGGCGAATTATAACTTCACCATAAAATACAGGGCTGGCTGCAAGAACGCCAACGCGGATGCATTATCCAGAATGCCCCATTTACCTGATGATGGAAAGGATGAAGATGGCTTGGAGGAGATTGAGTTGCCTGCCTTTCATCGCCCTATTAGCATGGTACAGTCCCGATCCTACATCAATCAACAAGAAACAACCTTCAATCCATTACCCCATCACGGTTGGCAAGAAGCACAGGCTGGTGATCCTGCAACCAAATTAATCAAGGCATTGATATCCCAAGCTGGTTCCCACCACAAGAAGCTAAGAAGTTGTGGAAAGACAGGAGTCGATTGTATGTCCATCGAGGCAAGTTGTACAGAAGTCTCACTAATCCCAAAACGCATGAGAGAATATGCCAGATAGTGATACCTAAAGCATACGTGCCGGTGGTCTTAGAGGCTGGGCACTTTGAATGGAAGAAGTTGTAGATGTTGCTGAAAAGTCGCTTCTATTGGATTGGGATGAGAGACACCATAGAAGCATGATGCAGAAACTGTGGTCCTTGCGTCTTGAGGAGGAAAGATGGCACCAGTCAGCGATCGCCACTCCAACCAATAGTCACCAAACAGCCCTTGGAACTTGTAGCTTTGGATCACGTCAAGCTCACCCCAAGCAGGAGTGGTTACACCTATGCACTCACGATGGTGGATCACTATTCAAGATTCCTGGTGGTAGTAGCTGTTAAAGATCTAACTGCCAGAACAGCGGTGAGGGCATTCCAGGCACACTTTTTGCAGGCCACATGGGTATCCAGACCAAGTCCTCACCGACCAAGGTCCAGCGTTTGAGGCTGAGATCTTCCAGGAATTCTGTAGCCTGTACGGATGTAAGAAGATACGCACTACACCCTACCATGCCCAAACAAATGGGATGTGTTAAAAGATGAACCATCTAGTTATCAACCTACTGAAGACTCTTCCGCTTGAGGAGCGGAACCAGTGGCCTCAAAAACTGCCCGATCTCGTTGACATTTACAATAATATTCCTGTGGGCTCCACCAAATGTACACCCGCTTACCTGTTGAGAGTCAGACCTGGAAGACTCCCAGTGGACTTAGAAATGGAAGTTGAATTACCCAAACGAACACATAGAGTCCTACCAGCAACACCTGTCACTAATGATGAGAAACTCACAGCAGACATTGCCACACCATAGGGGTTAGAAGAGGGTCCAGAGTTGAAGAGGTCGACCTGCATTAACTTTGGGCAGCCCCCACTGAGTTTAGAGAGTAATGGTAGCGGAACCCAGCTACAATATTAAATGTTGTGTTTTATTATGTTTTATAAGCTGCTATTGTGGCGCCCTGGACTAGCCAGGTCGTCACAGGTAACACACACACACACCCACCCCCACTAGACAGTTACATTAGCCAAACACAAAACCCTTGTTGCCTCCCTCCAGGGTCTGATGTCCACACCAGGTGGGGCGGAGTCAAGCGGTTGGCCCCGCCCACCGAGGAGTTCACAGTCCTGGAGGCGGGAAAAGTGACAGTCAGTTTGGTTTTGGGGGTTGAGGTGGGGGGAGTGGAGTGGCGAGTGTCTGGGTTGGTGGCCCGGGCACTGGCGGCAGAGTTGGCGGGCGGTGGTGGCCGTCTGCGGGAGTGGTGGAGCAACGCGGAACCGTAGGACCGGGGATGGGCGGTGGCCCGCCGGTACGGACTGGGGAGCGAGGTGAGGCCAGCACACACAGGCAGGGCCGTCGGACCCCGACTAGGCTTGGAGTCGCCGTCGACAGTCAAATCCGAGTGTGACAGGAACCCCAAGGGTTTCCTAACAACCAAAGACCCGTTAGAAGGCAACTGTCCGCACCGTGAGGGTATACAGCTACCGCCTAAGGCTAGAGACCCAGGGACCAGCCACTGCCATGGGCTCTTCCGGCATCCATACACTGGGGAGCGGACTACCGTTGGGGATCCATCGTAGTCAAACATTACACAAAGGTGCAGGGAAAGACAGCCGCCATCACCTGTCCGGGGAGAGACACTGCAGCCAGCTGCGGGACCCGTCCATCCAGCCGTTTGGTTTACCGGAGACTTTGTGCATCTCTTGCTGAGTGGGTGCACCCGTGCCATCCGGCACCGCGCCGTGCTGTCCCTGAAACCCTGCACCTCACCTACCCTGCTTCCCCGTTACACCACCGGGCCCCGGGACCACCGACCAGGGCCGGCTCCAGGTTTTTGTGGGCCCTGGGCTAAAGAGTCTCAGTGGGCCCAACCACACATAGACATGCACAGATACATACACACACAGGCATACGTACACATACTTATTTAAAGAGAAATTCACAAAAACACATAAATAGACATAAATCTAGACACAGTCATATACACTGCCATACATAGATACACATCATACATGCACACACACACATTATTTTTATATATTTATCCTGTATATATATATTTCTAATATTGGGAAGCCGGCAACAGCCTCATTCACCTCCCGGCTTGTCTAACAGACATGGCCGCACACAGGGCACACTAACACTGCTGTATATACATCACAAGAGAGGCTGGGGACAAACACAATATTGGGGGGAATACATATTACTGAGGAAAGGGGTATAGAGCTCTAGAGGAGGGCAGTGACTGAGGTGGGGGGGGGCAGCTGTGAGTTGGGGGGTGACATGCAGCTCTGGGTGTATACAGCTCTGGGGTGGGGGGTGACATACAGCACCTGGGTGAAGGGAACATACAGCTCTGAGGGGGTATATAGCACCTGGGTGGAGGGGACATACAACTCTGGGGGTATAGTAGTATGCAGCCCCCATATTGTGTTATGAAGCCCCCATTGTCCTCCATATAGTATTATGTAGCCCCCATATGCACTATGCAGCCCCCATATAGCACAATGCAGACCAAGATAGCATTAGGCACCTTCATGTAGTATACAGCCCACATATAGCACAATGCAGACCCAGATAGCAATAGGCACCCTCATGTAGTACACAGCCCCTAAATACCACAGTGCAGAGCCAGATAGCATTAGGCACCCTCATGTAGTACACAGCACCTATATAGCACAGTGCAGAGCCAGATAGCATTAGGTATCCTCATGTAGTACACAGACCTATATAGTACAGTGCAGACCCAGACAGCACAGTGCAGAGCCAGATAGCATTAGGCACCCTCATGTAGCATACAGCTTGTATATAGCATAGCCTGTATATAGCACAGTGCAGAGCCAGATAGCAGTAGGCACCCTAATGTAGAATACAGTGATTAATACGCAGTGGCGTAACTAGAGTTTGATGGGCCCTGGTGCAAAATTTGGACCGGGGCCCCCCTCCACGTACACCGACACTTAGGGTGCGGGATAATGACACTGAAACTCGGGGTACAGGATAATGATGCTGACAGTTGGCTCTTACCCTCAGCACCCAGGTTTCCCATGATCTGAAATCCCTCTATCAGTACCCAGCTTTCCCATGTTCTGATATCCATCTTGTCCTCAGCACCCAGCTTCCCCATGCTCTGCTATACATCTTTCCCTCAGCACCCAGCTTTCCCATAACAGAGTAAAGCTGGGTGCTGAGAGATGTATAGCAGAGCATGGGAAAGCTGGGTGCTGAGAGATGTATAGCAGAGCATGGGAAAGCTGGGTGCTGAGAGATGTATAGCAGAGCATGGGAAAGATGGGTGCTGAGAGATGTATAGCAGAGCATGGGAAAGCTGGGTGCTGAGAGATGTATAGCAGAGCATGGGAAAGCTGGGTGCTGAGAGAAGATGTATAGCTGAGCATGGGAAAGCTGGGTGCTGAGGGAAAGAGCCTTTTTCTCTCAGCACAAAACATTCCCATCCCATACTTGTATCTTTGTCCTCCTTGTATATAGATATCCAAATACTATAATGACCCCCACATAGCCTTCCGTATAATATAAAGGGTCCCACATAACCCGTCATATATTATAATGCACCCCCATAGTTCTCCATGTATTATAATTCACCCCATAGTACTTCATATATTATACTGCACCACAGTCCTCCATGTTTTATAACGCACACCCATAGTCCATGTGTAAGGTAGCCTCCATATTTCTCCATTTATTATAATGTAGCCCCCATAGTGCTATATGTATTATAATGTAGCGCCATAAATCATCATATTGTTTTATGCAGCCTCATACTCCATGTATAATGCACCCCTAGTCCATGTATAAGGTGTCCTTCATGTTTATTATGCAGTCCCATAGACCTCCATGTATCATGCAGCCAGGCCCCTCCAGGCCTCCATGTGTCATGCAGCCAGCAAAATAAAAAACAAGTACCTCTCTTCTCCTTCCGACCCCTAAGACTGCGGTAGTTACGCCCCTGCCCCCATATGTTACACACCCTGCACCCCCATATCACACACACTACACCCCCATATCTCACACACCCTGCTTCCCATACAGCCTGCACCCCCATATCACACACAACACCCCCATATCTCATACAGCCTGCACCCCCCATATCAGACACACTACACCCCCATATCTCTCACACCCTGCTTCCCATACAGCCTGCACCCCCCAGATCTCACACACTACACCCCCATATGTCACATACCCTGCTCCCCATACAGCCTGCACCCCCATATCACACACAATACACCCCCATATCACACACACCCTGCCCACATATCTCACCCTGCCTGTACCCCAACTTACCCCTCTCAAACACTCTGCACCCCTTCACATCCTTCTGTCACAGTCTGCAGCCCTCATCATATGCCACTCACCCTGCAGCCCCCTTTCCCCTCATGTCCCCTCTTTTCTTATTACCAGTCATCATGTGTCCAAATCTCCTTCAGGATTTAGTATCTTGCTTTCTGCCCGGCCTCCTGTGTCTCCTCCCACACAGTCACATGGGCGTGACATCATCGCAGGTCCTGCAGGATGGAGATTCCGTCTTCTGTGCAGGTCAGGAGCCCTCCTGCAGCTCAGAAACGGCTGGTGGGCCTCTCCTGGTCAGGGGCCCCTCTACTGACACTGGACTCCCCTGACTCACAGGTCGGCCACTACACAGCGGCACTACACATAGGGGCCCGTTAGCCGGCTCTGCAGAGTGGCTGCCGGGCCCCTATGTGTAGTGCCACGCCTGTGAGTCAGGGGAGCCCAGTGTCAGTAGAGGGGCGGCTCACTTCTCCTCGTTCCCCCGCTGATCCGGTCTCCTCGGTGCGTCGTCCATTGCTGTCGCTTGCTCTGACCTCTCAGCAGGCGCGCAGTGATGACGTCACCGCAGTCTTCTGCAGAGCTGTCAGAACGCCGACTGTCACAGCGTGGAGAATGATAAGAGAGGGAGCGCGCCGCTCAATCATTGCTCTCACTTGTATCGGCACCTGCGATGCCGATGCAATTGAAAGCTCGATCCTCGGCGGGGGCGGTGACAGCGCGGCCACCGGGCCCCCCTGAGTAGCGATGCGCCACTCCTGCCACAGCGAGTGGGCTCCCCCGGCAGCTCAGGGCCCCAGCATTTGACCGGGTTTGCCGGGTGCTGGCGCCGGCCCTGCCACCGACCCCTACCCACGGAGGGGGAAGACAACATCCCAGCTGCTCCCTACCATCGCTCCCGGGATCCCTGTCACCAGCAGCGGTGGTGCCCATCTTCACCACAACCCGTGGGTGGCGTCACGGACTAAATCCCTAAACCAACCAACCCCTTTTCACTCACGGGCGAGAAGCCGGGGGTATGGCTTTATTTATGAGCCGGGCCTGGAGGCCGAGGTGTTCGTGGCTCGCCGTGACGTGCATGCCCATTTGCTGACGGGCCACCCAGGCCGGGACCTGCTGCCAGGTGACCTTGTGTCCTACACTCGACACTGCGGGGAGAGGGGCTGGTTTGCTCTCGATGTAAAGGTGAGGGAAGGCCGCAGTTTCCAGGCGGAGCCCCAGCCCCCTCCTCCACCGTGCCGTCCGGATGTCGAGGTGGAGGAAGTCTCCGAGGAGGTCGACCTGAAGTGAAGGCAGCGGTTCACTGTTGCAACTTGTTGTCCCCATTGGGACCCCCAGCACCGTTGTTTATGTGAGTGAATGTAAATGAATCAAACCGAAAAATCATCTGATTACCGTCCGGAAAGAGAACCGTTCCCGTTGGGACTGGAGTTGTCCTTGTTAAAATAACAACCCCCATACCCACATGAGAAACTCCTCATGGACAAGGCCGAGAACTGGCAGGCCAACACACGAACTTGTGGGCATGTAAATAATGATGCGGGATGGATACCGTTGCTGCCTCCGGAGAGGCAGATTGGAGGAAGGGCCCGCAGCAGAGCAGGCTGGGGCCCGGCCACCACATGGACCGGTCCCCTGAAGTAATATTATTTATGTCCTTTTTACAGTTTGAAAGAAAAATAAAACCGGTGATGGACGGGCAGCCCGCGGACGGTCTGCATTTCACCAAGGGGGAATGTGGCGCCCTGGACTAGCCAGGTCGTCACAGGTAACACACACCCCCACCCCCACTAGACAGTTACATTAGCCAAACACAAAACCCTTGTTGCCTCCCTCCAGGGTTTGATGTCCACACCAAGTGGGGCGGAGTCAAGCGGTTGGCCCCGCCCACCGAGGAGTTCACAGTCCTGGAGGCGGGAAAAGTGACAATCAGTTTGGTTTTGGGGGTTGAGGTGGGGGGCAGTGGAGTGGCGAGTATCTGGGTTGGTGGCCCGGGCACTGGCGGCAGGGTTGGCGGGCGGTGGTGGCCGTCTGCGGGAGTGGTGGAGCAACGCGGAACCGTACGACCGGGGACAGGCGGTGGCCTGCCGGTACCGACCGGGGAGCGAGGTGAGGCCAGCACATACGGGCAGGGCCGTCGGACCCCGACTAGACTTGGAGTCGCCGTCGACAGTCAAATCCGAGGGGTTTCCTAACAACCAAAGACCCTTAGAAGGCAACCGTCCGCACCATGAGGGTATACAGCTACCGCCTAAGGCTAGAGACCCAGCGGCCAGCGCCTGCGGGCAAACGGGCTCCTCCGGCATCCATACTCCGGGGAGCGGACTACCGTTGGGGATCCATCGTAGTCAAACATTACACAAAGGTGTAGGGAAAGACAGCCGCCATCACCTGTCCGGGGAGAGACACTGCAGCCGGCTGCGGGACCCGTCCATCCAGCCGTTTGGTTTACCGGAGACTTTGTGCATCTCTTGCTGAGTGGGTGCACCCGTGCCATCCGGCACCGTGCCGCGCTGTCCCTGAAACCCTGCACTTCACCTACCCTGCCTCCCCGTTACACCACCGGGCCCCGGGACCACTGACCCCTACCCACAGAGGGGGAAGACAACATCCCATCTGCTCCCTACCATCGCTCCCAGGATCCCCGTCACCAGCAGCGGTGGTGCCAATCTTCACCACAACCCGTGGGTGGCGTCACGGACTAAATCCCCAAACCAACCAACCCCTTTTCACTCACGGGCGAGGAGCACCGCTCGAGTCCCCGGATTCGAGCCACTGATCAGCAGCGGCAGCAGCGCCGGACCCGAGCGTTAGCGAGCGCAGCGCCCCGCCGCCCGCGACAACTATTGCTTCTTTAAGAACTAATAATAAAGAAAATGTTGATAATTATGATAAAATGCTGATAATTACCCGAATGCTTAACCTGATTAATGTTTGCACCTCATGCATGGACCCTGTTTCATCTCTTTGGCAATAAATATGGACCATGGCTGCAGGACTGATAGCAGTCAGCACAAACTTGTGCTCTTGTATATAGATGAACCTCGTGCGCCTACCACAGAGTCGTCTTTTACACCTCCAGGACTTCAAGGCCGTCACAAGGAACCGGGGAATACAGGTTGTATAGGTGGCGGGTTGAAGGGAGAGGGACAATGTGTATGGACTGTCGCTGGAAGGGGCTGCAGCGGAGCAGGCTGAGCCACCGACTACCGCTACAACCGGTAGCGTTCCCGGTTGTTCCAATAAATGAACTCTCAGAGTTTAAAGTAACGTTTAAGTTTATTTCCTCCCCTGTGAGGGATGAATAAGTATGCATAACTTATTAATCTTTCTTTCAGTTAAAACAAAGATAAATCCTCTGGGTGTACTGTAGCTCGGGGATGAGCTACGTTTAACCAAGGGGGAATGTGACGCCCCTGAATCTATCAGGGTGTCACAGGGAACTGCACCCCTTTCTGTTACGAGGGGGACCCGGGGAAGCGTGCCAAGATGGGAAATGGACTGCTTCCGCCGGTCAAGGTCCACTGTGCGGTGTAAGGGACCGCCGCTATGGTGGGTGAAGAGTGAGCGGGTTGCTGCTAGCGATCGTCTGGAATGTCACAGACGATCTATGTACACCGATCTGCCCTAACCCGTGAGGGTTGTATGGCACAGATCTCACGGCTCGGTGTACCTGTTGCACGGGGAAGCACAGAGGTGCCCACGCACGTGTGCCAGTGGAAGTCACGAGAATATGGCACGAGGGTAGCACAGAGGTGCCCACGCACGTGTGCTTTCAATAACCAGGTGAGTCCAATGGAGACTTGAGGAGCTCACCTGGGACAGGAACACGGCCTGTTGACGAGGGTACTGCCGGAGCAGCAAGGCAGGAACACGGCCTGCAAACGAGGTACTGCCGGAGCCAAGCCCACAAGAGACAGTAATGCCTGAGCAGTGGCGTGGCAGCACGCTGCCAGACATCCAAACATAGAAGGACGGTCGCGCGCCGCCATGATGGCAGGGGGAGCTTTTAAGGAGGTGCATCTCCACCCGAGGGCGGGCGCGAGGCGGAGATGACGGACTTGACCCAATCAGGGTCCACGACGTCCCAGCCTGGCCAGTCAGGATTCACCACGTCACCAGCTTTGTCATCAAGCCGTGTGACGTCAGTGAGCGAATCAGGACCCACCACGCATTGCACATGCTCACCCTCCTGCCTCTGGGAAATAGAGGCGGGATCCTCGGTCTCACAATGTGCAGAGATAACGGGAATCTCACTGCTTCCCTGAGCAGTAAACCTCTGCACATTGCGCAGCCTCGCAGACCTTCGGGGCCGCTGAGCAGGAGAGTCTGCGGCAGGCCAGGAATGGGAGACCGCTTCACTCCTTGTAACAGGAGAACCACTAGGTGTCACCCTTCTGCTGCCTCTCTGAGAAGGTATCTCCTGCGCAGTCTGGCAGACCTTCGGCGCTGCTGAGCAGGAGTGCTCGTGGCAGGCAAGGAATGGGAGACTGCCTCAGTCCTTGCCTCAGGAGAGCCATGAGATGTAACACCTTTCCTTCTGATGCAGAGCTCAACCCCCCATGGTTCTTGGATCCTAACTGTTGGGATTGCTTCCATCCGCACCCAAATCCTAGCCACACCTCACACCACACCCTGTCAGGCACACCAGTGGGTGGTCTAGCTGGAAAAGGGCCACCTGCCTATGCGTCAGGCAGACTAGTGGGAGGGAGGAAGTGGAGAGCAGAGCAGAGCTTAGAGTCAGTCAAGTAGTAGCCCTCGGAGAGTGAGGAGCTGGGGGAGTTGTAGCTCCCTGGGAGACATTGGCTAGGTCGCAGATGGTGGTCTGCCACCAGAGGAGTCAGAAACCCAGTTGCAGGGTATTGGAGAAGGGTGCCCAGACTTAGTTTTGGATAACGGTCGTCACTGGAGTATCTAGTAACTGAACTGGTACCGAGCACAGCGGGGTACAGGACCCTAGATCAGGGAGTAGCGTCACGCAACTTGATAATTAAGCTGTGGAGGATAGTCTCTTTATGAACTTTCCCCGAGAGCTCAGAGATCAAAGGCACCAACACAACGAGGGGGATAGGGCTTTCCAGCTTATGCGGTCCACTGAAATCCCAAGTGTCAGCCATCGAGAGGACAGCTCCTCTACCTAACCGTAGGGAGTGGGACCCCGACAGCTTCAAGCCGGGGTGGGTCACTAAATACTAGTGCATGGAGGCAGGTTACAGATCATCAGCAATACTAACAAGAGCGGACTCCCGTACGAGCTCCCCTGAAGTGGCAGTAGCACCCAGAGACTTGGTTTACTTCTGTGTTAGAGTCTGCTTTATGGTCGCATCAACACCAACATGGCCTGAGTGAGTATGCTGCCCTGCCCTGCGTCCAACCTGCACCATGCTCCCTTAAACCTCATCATCCCGAGTCCCAGGGCCCCACCTACCTGGGGAGGGAACGTCATCTGGCTGCCCCACTCCATCTTCCCTGGGTACTCCCATCAGCAGCGGCAGTACTCCCCTTACCATGAACCACGGGTGGCGTCACAAACTCTTATCCCCTGTAAATAGCCCTCTTTATTTTTGGGTGGCCACGAGCCCCCGGGTCTGCAGACCCTCGAGCCACAGTAACCCCGGATTCGAGCAGTCCGACTGCTGCAGGGGCGTTACACTATGAGCGGACGTCGGCAAACCTGTCAAGGCTGGCACATTGTAATGATGTCATGGGCCATACATGGCGAGTAGAGATGAGTGATGTTCGAGATTCGAGGTTCGCCAATTTCATGTTCGAGCGATTTTGGGGGGTGTTCGAGTCGTTCACGAACTCGAACGATTTGCTAAAAGTTCGGCAGTTCAAGTTGCGTTCGAGAACGGTTCGAGCACCAAAAGCGTGGCTTTTCACAGTATGTGCGCACCTTTCGTATCTGCATGCGTCCTGCGTCCCCAGCACAATCCCTCTCTCTTTCCTACTCACCGATCACGGGCGTCTCGCTGCACGGCTGTCACAAATCTCCAGCGGCATTTTCTCTTCTGAAAATGGCTGCCGCTTCATTATTCAATTAGTTATTCCGTTCTTTCCCCGCCCACCGGCGCCCATGATTGGTTGTAGTCAGACATGCCCCCACGATGAGTGACAGCTGTCTCACTGCAACCAATCACAGCCGCCGGCTGGCGGCTCTATATCGTGCAGTAAAATAAATAAATAAATAATAAAAAAAAAAAAATATGCGGTTCCCCCCATATTTGATACCAGCCAGGATAAAGCCACACAGCTGGAGGCTGGTATTGTCAGGATGGAGAGCTCCACGTCATGGGGAGCCCACCACCCTAACAATGTCAGCAAGCAGCTGCCCAGAATTGCCGCATCCATTAAATGCGGCAGTCCCGGGACTCTACCGAGCTCATCCCGAATTGCCCTGGTGCGGTGGCAATCGAGGTAATAAGCAGTTAATCATGGCAGGCTTCTCCCCGAGATACCTTCCATGATTAAACTGTAAGTGAAAGTAAAGAAACACACACAGTGAAAGATCCTTTATTTGGAATAAAAGACAAAAAAACACCCTCTTTCACCATTTTATTAAAATCCCCAAATACCCCTCCAGGTCCAAAGTAATCCACACGACACTGTCAGCTCTGCTACATGAAGATGACAGGGAGTGATCTGTGTCCTCTCCATATAGCACCTGAAGTGAATCGTGCTGTCACCAGACTTCACTCTGCAATGCAGACGTAAAGATTACCAAATCTGCCTATGTTTCTCATTACAGGCAGTGGCTGAATGGTTAGAGCTTTCGCCTAAGAAGCACGAGTTTGAGTCCCAGCCGTCCTGGGAAAGAATTTAATTTACTTTTTATTTTAAATTATAATTATTTATTTATAATTATAATTTAATTTAATTATGCACTGAGGGGAGGATGATGGGGGTTGTAGTGCCTGTGGTGATGATGGTGGTTGTAGTGCCTGCGTGTTTGCGGTCATGAGTGCGGTACTGCCGGTGTTTGCCCGCCCATCCGTCCATCCATCCATCCGCCCATCCATCCACCCATCCTTCCATCCATCCGCCCGCCCATCCGTCCATCCATCCGCTCATCCATCCGCCCATCCATCCGTTGATCCATCCATCCATCCATTCTTGCAGCTGAACAATCTGCTTCTAGATTCTCTACTGCAGTATAGAGCTAAAGATTACCAAAATCTGCCTATGTTTCTTATTACAGCCAGTGGCTCAATGGTTAGAGCTCTCGCCTAAGAAGCATTCGTTCACGAGTTCAAATCCCGGCTGCCCCGGTAAAGAATTTAAATTATTATTATTTATTTATAATTTAATTTAATTATGCACTGAGGGGAGGAGCCGGACATCATCTGTGAGCTGCGGGACACACCTCTAAAATCGGAGCAGTTCACGGAATGAGGCTGCATTGCTCTCTCCTCTCTCTCTTCTCTCTCTCTCTCTCCCCTCTCCCTCTCTCTTTCTCTCTCTCTTTCTCTCTTTCTTTCTTTCTTTCTCTCTTTCTCTCTCTTTCTCTCTCTCTCTTTTTCTCTTTTTCTCTCTCTCTCCCTCTCTCATTCTCTCTCCCCTCTCTCTTTTTCTCTCTCTTTCTCTCTTTCTTTTTACCTCTCTCTTTCTCTCTCTCCTCTCTCTCTCCTCTCTCTCTCTCTTCTCTCTCTCTCTCTCCTCTCTCTTCTCTCTCTCTTTTCTCTCTCTCCTCTCTCTCCTCTCTCTCTTCTCTCTCCTCTCTCTTCTCTCTCTCTCCTCTCTCTCTTCTCTCCTCTCTCTCTTCTCTCCTCTACCCTCTCTTCTCTCTCTCTCCCTCTTCTCTCAATTTTCTCTCTCTTTTCTCTCTATCTTTTCTCTCTCTTCTCTCTCTCTCTCAGACCTGGCGATTATCAGCTGATGCGGTCACCTGACGGCATCAGCTGACACTATAAGTCGAGCGGTGAGGCCGGCTTTTTACCGCCCGGCCAGCTAAACTATCAGCTGCTGCTGTCGGACAGGCGCCTGCACTGAAGTATGTAGTTTGTTTGGGTTTTTTTTGCACTGATGCATCAGCTGATTGTATAAAAGCCGTTTATACAATCAGCTGCTGTGTCATGTGAATCAGGCCCTTGAACCTGACACATCATCTGATCGCCTTACCTTCCAGCAAACTGATCAGATGATATTGGATCCGGATTGGACGGCGCGGGACCCTTGACCCAAAATTACTGCGGAGGAGGGTTCTTTATTTCAATAAAGATGGAGTCACTAATTGTGTTGTGTTTTATTTGTAATAAAAATATTTTACTGTGTGTTGTGTTTTTTTTATCTGTACTAGAAATTCATGGTGGCCATGTCTAATATTGGCGTGACACCATGAATTTCGGGCTTAGGGCCAGTTGATAATATAAAACTAGCCCTAACCCCATTATTACCCAGCGAGCCACCCGTCACCAGGGCAGCTGGAAGAGTTGGATACAGCACCAGAAGATGGAGCTTCTATGAAAGCGCCATTTTCTGGGGTGGCTGTGGACTGCAATTCGCAGCAGGGGTGCCCAGAAAGCTTGGGCACCCTGAGCTGTGGATTCCAATTTCCAGTTGCCTAGTTGTACCTGGCTGGACAAAAAAATTGGGCGAAGCCCACGTAATTATTTTTTTTAATTATTTCATGAAATTCTTGAAATAATTAAAAAAAAAAAGGGCTTCCCTATATTTTTGGTTCCCAACCGGGTACAAATAGGCAGATGGGGGTTGTGGGCAGCCCGTAGCTGCCTGCTGTACCTGGCTAGCATACAAAAACATGGCGAAGCCCACGTAATTTATTTACATGTTTATTACTCCCTGTCAGCCCTCCACGATCCTGGTCTTCTGTCTTCTTTCTCCTTCAACCAATGCAGGTCTGCTACATCAAACAGCACTGCATGGGAGGAAGACGCTGCTGCTCCCATGTCTAATCCCTCAGTGAGTGAGCAGAGGCTGCGGGCTGTAAGCGGTGACCTCACAGCTGACAGGCGGGTTGCTATAGCAACGGTGATCTCCGTTATTCACCGGCTGTGGCAACCAGTCCTTGCATGTGGGCTGACTCTGTAAAGAGCGCACACATGCAGGAACGGGGAAACCGACCATGTGCCAGAGCATTTCGCCGATACACGGAGATGCTGGAACGATCACCGCGTCCCGGAGAGATGCACTGACATGACCTAGCATGACGTCTAGCTATGTGACCAGTCTGTAGCCAATGAGATAATAGACACGTGACTGGTCACATGCTATTTTGACTTCTCGATAGGTCCTATCATCAGTGCTGGTTACCGGGAGGACTCAGTGATTATCGAAAGGAAAAGCGGCGGGAGACAGAGTGCAGGACGCGTCGCGGGAACCTGTAAGTGTTATGGCAATGTTTATTAACTGTATGTGTACATGTATAATGTGTTTTTATGTGTTTGTGTTTGCCTCCCATTGTTTTCAATGGGGTTCGAGTGGTTCGTCGAACGGTTTGTCGAACGTTCATCGAACGTAGCCTCCGTTCAACGAACTGAACCGAACTCAGACTCCGGGGGGGGGGGCTCATCTCTAATGGCAAGCATGCCACAGGCAGTTTCTGACCTCTGCGCTGTCTATGGAAGACCATGCTGCACATTGTGGGAACGTGAGAATGTAAGAAGAATAATTTATTCATTTTAAAACGTGTTGGAGAAAAGCTGCAGAATGAGGAACATTATTAATGGAAGGAGCCAAGGATGGAGAAAATTATTACTGGAAAGGCACCAGTAAAAAGTACATTATTTTTGGAAAGGGCAAAGGATGGGGGACATTATTACTGGAAGGGGTCCAAGATGGGGTGCATTATTACTGTATATGCCTAGGATGAGTGGAATTATTAGAGGAAAGGGCCTAGGGTTGGGACATTATTACAGGAAGCGGCCAGGTTGGGAGATATTATTGGAATGGGCTAGGATGGGATTATTATTACAGGAAGGGGCCTGGGATGGAGGGTATTATTACATGGGAGGAAACACATATATATCGTTATATGATCTAGAATGTTGCAAGGGTCCATACATGTAGCCAACATTCTGGTGGGTGTCAAGGTCCATTGGACTCTAGGTACGCTGCTACTTATAAAGCTGCTTTAGAGAATTAGATGGGGGTGTAAAGCATCAGAGTAAAAGGGGGATACTTTGAGGAATCTAAAGTTTAACACATTCTGTTTTGTTTTACATGGGTTTCTTTATTCCATGTTTCCATATGTGTTCATTCGTGGTTTTGCTGCTTAAAGTCTGAAATTACATAATGCACCTTCCAATAAGAACAAGAAAAACTAATGCATAAGCAGGTGTGTCTAAACTTTTGATTGCATCACAGAAAAAATAAAAATAAAAAAAGACCATAGCTACAATATTAGGCTGGAAACACATCTATGCGAGTAAAATCTGTCCGAGTTGGCTGAAAAAAACTCGGCTGATTTTAGTTCACGTTAGGTCAGAGTGCAATGCAACTGCACTGCGATCCTGAGATTTTTCTCATGATTGCAGTGCGTGTGCAATGCGTGTGTGATCCTTTTTTTTCTCAGCAGCTGTCATCTGCCATTCAGCTCTGCTACATGGCCGCTGACAGCAGACACAGACAGCCATGTAGCAGAGCTGAATGGCAGATGACAGCAGACACAGACAGAGCCGCACGATCAGAATGAACTCGGGTGAACTTCACCCGACTTCATCCTCATACCGTAGCTCTGTCTGTGTCGCGTCCCGATTAGTGGTCACCAGTGAAGGACTCACTGGTGACCGCTAATCTCCTGAGTGACTGAATTGAGCAGCGCGATTAGCGCTGCTGTCACTTAGGTTACCCGCGGCTAGCTGGATCCTCCCCGCGTGACCGCAACTCACCTGTGACTTCATCGCTGTCACTCGGGCGACTTGCTGTCACAGTTGGAGGATCCAGCGGTGGCCGCGAGTGACCTGACTGACATCAGCTGATCGCGATACTCACCTCAGTTGCTGCGTGGAGCTGACAGGAGCGGCGGTGTCTTCTGCAGCTCCTGTCACCATCATGTAGCAGAGCTGGAAGCGACGCAGGATCTCCGTGGATTAGGTCGGACAAGGATGGGTTTTTTGCGTACTTAATAAAGTGGTGAACGAGGGTCTTTGTTATTGTTTATTATTTCAAATAAAGGATTTTTTTTACTGTGTGTGTTTATTAACTTTAATTTACAGGTTAATCATTGGGGGTGTCTCATAGACCAGAGGTCCCCAACACCAGTCCTCAAGGCCCACCAACAGTGCAGGTTTTTGGGATTTCCTTAGTATTGCACAGGTGTTAATGTAATTACCTGCCCAGGTGCTGGTTCCAACAGAAGTGCAATGCTAAGGAAATCCTGAAAACATGCACTGTTGGTGGGCCTTGAGGACTGGAGTTGGGGAACCCTTTCATAGACGCCTGCAATGATTAATCAAGGACTTAGTGGCAGCTATGGGCTGCCATTAACTCCTTATTACCCCGATTGCTAATGCACCAGGGCAAATCGTAAAGAGCCAGGTACAGTCCCAGAACAGTCGCATCTAATAGAAGCGGCCATTCTGGGCGGCTGCTGGCTGATATTGTTAGGCTGGGGAGCTCTCCATAACGTGGAGCTCCCCATCCTGAGAATACCAGCCTTCAGCCGTATGGCTATATCTGGCTGGTATTAAATTGGGGGGACCGCACGCCGTTTTTTTAAATTATTTATTTATTTTACTGCACAGCATAGACACGCCCACCGGCTGCTGTGATTGGTTGCAGTGAGACAGCTGTCACTCAGTGTGGGGGCGTGTCTGACTACAACCAATCATAGGTGCCGGTGGGCGGGTAAAGCAGGGAATACGAGATTTAATAATGAGCGACCGGCTTTTTCAAAAGAGGAGAAGCCGCCGGAGCAGTGTGAACGCCGTGCAGCGCCGCGCTGGTGATCGGGGATCGGTGAGTATAAGAGAGGGGGGGAGAGGGATAGACCAACATGGACAGAGAGAGAGGCACAGAGATAGTGACCGACCGACAGACCGACCGACAGAGAGAGAATAGAGACCGAGAGGGAGAGACTGACTGACAGAGAATAGTGATTGACAGGCATTGTGAGACATCACTCGTTTCCACTGTTTTAGGAAACATGCGAGAAATGTATTTAGAAAATCGGATGTCACTAGGATGGTGTGAGTGCCGTCCCGTGACATCCGATTTTTTACACGCTCCCAAAGACTTGCATTGGAGAGACTCGCAGTAGAAACTCGCAAAAAAGCAGCATGCAGCGATTTGTTTCTCAGTCCGATTTGGACTGAGAAAAAAATCGCAAATGCGAGCTGAATCATTCACTAACATGTGTCCGATTCCAATGCGAGATTTTCTCGCATTGCTCTACTGCGAGAAACTCGCAAGTGAGAAGCAGCCCTTAGGTCCAGACACAATGCATGACAAGATGCAGCCAATCTCCCATTATAAAGTTAGGGGCAACACAGATGCAAAATACTAATAAAACAACCAGTAACTAACCCACCAAACATCCTCAGGGTGGCTACCTAGTATTAAAAATGCAAAAAAGGCTTGCATAGGATGCCATTCACACCATTATGTGATTAATGCACATAGAGATGCCACAGTATATATAGAGATAACACAAAATGTAATGCCACAAACAGGGATCATGCACAAGGTGACATTACATGATAAGAATAATGACTCCCAGTGATCTGCATTAAATCTTACATCCTTTGATTCTATGACTTATAGAATTTATAGTAATCTATATCTAATATAAAGCAGAGGTCAGCCCCTTACTTAGTTCCACAGCAGCTACTATTTTAGCCACACAAGTAGTTACACCCATGAGTGTGGCTGCGAAACAATATATACTGTATTCCAATGTGCCTAATAATGAGTTAATTAAAAACGTCAAGCAAGAGACAAGTAGAGAGTGGAAATCGATCTGGCTTTCTTAAGGATGAGATATGTTGTGGTGAATCAGCAATTACTGGATGGTGAAGCGGCCAGTCAGGGAATTCACTTCATCAAGAGGGAACTAAAACTCGTGTTGCAGCTCTGGCTTTTACCCAATCACATTTGTTAGAGGGTTTATTAATTAGGCAGAGTAATACTAAGAATCGGAATCTTCACAGACAGGATCGGAAATGAGCTCTATCTTGATTAAATGTGTGTGAACTGGAACTCGTCTAAAAAAAGCAAAAAATTAAAACAGAGAAATTGATAAATAGAATATCACAAATTCACCATTGCATTCAATTAAAATAGAACTGAATATAGTTCCGTAACCCGGCCCAACAAATATACCTGACGCAAAGAAGCACGCATAAGCCACAATATACCTGGGTAAGCAGATGGCCAATAAAAAAGATGATTTACAGAAATGTAATGGACATAATAGAAGAGAATAGAAAAAATAAGAGGAGTTTACTAATATAAAGTATAGGAGAAGCCACATTAGTTACATGACTCGTAAAAGCTGAGATCACATAACGTTCTTTGAACATGGAAAATGGTTAACAGATACAGTCATATGAAAAAGTTTTGGGCACCCCTATTAATGTTAACCTTTTTTCTTTATAACAATTTGGGTTTTTGCAACAGCTATTTCAGTTTCATATATCTAATAGCTGATGGACTAACAGAAATGTAATGGACATAATAGAAGAGAATAGAAAAATAAGAGGAGTTTACTAATATAAAGTATAGGAGAAGCCACATTACTAAGTTACATGACTCGTAAAAGCTGAGATCACATAACGTTCTTTGAACATGGAAAATGGTTAACAGATACAGTCATATGAAAACGTTTGGGGCACCCCTATTAATGTTAACCTTTTTCCTTTAGAACAATTTGGGTTTTTGCAACAGCTATTTCAGTTTCATCTTTCTAATAGCTGATGGACTGAGTAATATTTCTGGATTGAAATGAGGTTTATTGTACTAACAGAAAATGTGCAATCCGCATTTAAACAAAATTTGACTGGTTCAAAAGTATGGGCACGCTTATCAATGCTTGGCATGGTACTTAGTTAAAGGGAATCTGTCAGCAGATTTTTGCTATGGAATCTGAAGGCAGCAGGAGATAGAGGCTGAGACACTGAATTCAGTGATGTGTCACTTTATTAAGCTGTGTACTGTTGTTTGCTTACAATCAAGGTTTTATCACTAGGACATTATCTTTGGCTGTGACTAGCTGCTTGTGCCAAATTGGCTGGCCACACCCCCCTTTTTACTGTCAGTATACAATGTACATAGAGAGTGTTACGTGGGCTGTCTGATTTATAAAAAACCAAACAGATATCAGACAGTCAGGGTCCACCGTGCAAAGTCTCTGCTGCAGACTATGGCAGAGGATAAGGGGTATCTTATACCACGAAAGCAGTAATGACACTGATATGTCTCCAGTGACACTAGAGCCAGTCATGGCGTGTACTGTTAAAGTCACAGCGAACTACCATATTTAGCCTTAACGTAAAAGGGATAGGTTAAAGAGTGGAAGAGTATATAAATGTGCCGCTGTAAATAGTAGTACCACAAGTGCAGAGTGCAATACCTCTGTTAAACTCACAGAGGCATATAGTTAGGAAATAAAGCAATTCCCCCCTTACTTGGAGGGTGTGTGGTATGATCTCTGTTAATGATCACAGAGACAAAAGTAGTGAGTGTGAAATGGCACCTACCTAGGTCCGTTCCTCTAGCGATGTCAGGAGACGGACAGCAGCGTAAGCCGCACAAAGCTCCTACCTGCGTTCGCTCCACTAGTGTGCGAGGACACGAACCACTAGATATGGCACCTGCCTAGGTCCGCTCCACTAGTGGTGCAAAAGAGACGGACAGCAGCACAAGCCGCACAAAGCTCCTACCTGCGTTCGCTCCACTAGTGTGCGAGGACACGAACCACTAGATATGGCACCTGCCTAGGTCCGCTCCACTAGTGGTGCAAAAGAGACGGACAGCAGCACAAGCCGAACAAAGCTCCTACCTATGTTCGCTCCCCTAGTGTGCGAGGATACGAACAACTGCCAGATGCAGTATAAGGAACGTTACCCTAGCGGCAACGTCCACCTACGAGTAGGATCACAAGGCCCAGTCTGACCATGTACCTCAGGCACCTGCCTATGTCCGCTCCACTAAGATGTAAGGATACGGACCACAGCCGAAGCTGTAAGGTACAAGAACGCTACCCTGCCGGTAGCGCTCACTTAGTATAGACTGAGAGATGCCTAGAGGGACGTGCACAGAGCGTCTACTCTCATGCATGAACCAAGAGGACTGAGCGCCGAGCAGCGTGCGTCAGGGTCTTATATAGATTTTGTGCCTCATCCAAGATGGAGGACACCAGAGCCAATCCGCTGTCAGGTCAGCGTGACGTCATTGCTGTTGTTATGTCACCGAGCAAGGCGTCACAAGCACATGACCAGCGACCGATCGGCTTAGAAGGTGTCAGAGACATGTGACCTCGTGTCAGTGAAGATGTCACTCGCACATGTGCGATGGCTCCAAGATAGGACTTAGTCTCCAGCGCTCGCACATGTGCAGTAGGAAGAAATCCGAACATAGTCTCCAGTGCTCGCACATGTGCAGTAGCAAGAAATCCGAACATAGTCTCCAGTGCTCGCACATGTGCAGTAGCAAGAAATCCGAACATAGTCTCCAGTGCTCGCACATGTGCAGTAGCAAGAAATCCGAACATAGTCTCCAATGCTCGTAGCAACCGTAACAGAGAGCCTGGTGTGGGCGAGAACAGCTTTCTGCAATCTGCTTTATGCAGCATAAGAACTCTGTGTCACAATGGCTGCACACAGTAATCTAAGGGGTACTTTGCACGTTGCGACATTGCTAGCATCGATAGTACCCACCGCCGTCGCACATGCGATATGTGGTGATTCCTGCCATAGCGAACATTATCGCTACGGCAGCTTCACACGCACATACCTGCTCGGCACCGTCGCTGTGACTGCCGCACCATCCCTCCTTCAAGGGGGAGGTGCGTTCGGCGACACAGCGACGTCACCACAACGTCACTAATCGGCATAACATCCCGCCCACCTTCTCCCTTCCATATTGCTTTCGGGACGCAGATAAGGAGATGTTTGTCGCTCCTGCGGGTTTACACACAGCGATGTGTGGACCTGCAGGAACGACAAACAACATCGTGCCTGCGGTCGACCCGACATTATGAAAATGACCAACGCTACACAGATCACCGATTTTCGACGCTTTTGCGATCGTTTATCTGCGCGTCTAGGATTTACACGTTGCGATGTCGCTACCGGCGCTGGATGTGCGTCACTAACGATGTGACACCGACGATATTTCGGATGCGATGTCGCAACGTGCAAAGTACCCCTTAATGATACATTCAATCATGGTCTCTGTCTCTACATTATGCTATTCTCATATGAGGTAGCAAAAACCTGGTGACAGATTCTCTTTAACTCTTTCACTACCTATGACATACAAAGTACGTCATGGTCGGATAGGGTTTCCATGACAATTGACTTACTGGGTTTGTCATGGTGATTGGGGGGCACAGGTGCTCCATCTTTACTGATAGCTGAAACCCGTCTCACAGCCAGGAGTGGTGCCTGCACCATTCCTGTCCGTTTAACCCCCTAAATGCTGCAATCAATGGTGATCACAGCATTTATGGGCTGGAAGAGGCAGTGCGCTCCCTCTCCTATGCAATTGGGACCATATTGTGATCACGGGATCTGATTGTTGATATGCCAACTCAAGGTCATCATGATGATGTCTTGATGACCTTTAGGTCATCCAGCTATGGTAAGCCTCTGGGATCTAATGGATTATAACAGCGATCAATTAAATAAAAGTTAATGTTCAGGAGAGGGACTAAGTAAAAAAGTGATTTTTTTTTTTAAATCACAAAATAAAGAGCAAAAGCTGAAAAAAAAAATTATACCAATAAATATGTATGTTATATAAGAAAACAAACAAAAAAAGGACACATATTTGGTATCGCTGGTTATGGAACAAACTGTTCTTTAAAAGTCTAACACTAGTTAACCCCTTCAGTGAAAAAAATAAATAAATAAAAAATGTGTAAAAAAAAACCTATGCTTTCTCATCATATCATCAAAAAAATTAATAATATATTATCAAAAAATCACATGTAAATAAATATGGCATTGCTGAAAATATCATCTTGCCATAAAAAACAGGCTCCTCCAGTGAAAAAATAAAAATGCTATAGCTCTCGAATACAGTAATGCAAAAACAATTTTTTTTATAAAACAGTTTTTATGGTGTAAAAGTGGCAAAACATAAAAACCCAATATAAATGTGATATCAATGTAATCGTACTGACCCAAATAATAAAGCTGTTATAATACAATGAACGGCGTTAAAAAAAATAAAAATCTTGAATTGCTGTTTCTTCTAAATTCTGCCTCACAAAAAGCAGAATAGAAATAAAATATTATGTGGCCCAAAATTGTACCAATAAAAACTCCAATGCATCCCACAAAAAAAGAATCTCACATGAATTTGCCTGCAGAAAGATACAGTCATATAAAAAAGTTTGGGCACCCCTATTAATGTTAACCTTTTTTCTTTATAACAATTTGGGTTTTTGCAACAGCTATTTCAGTTTCATATATCTAATAGCTGATGGACTGAGTAATATTTCTGGATTGAAATGAGGTTTATTGTACTAACAGAAAATGTGCAATCCGCATTTAAACAAAATTTGACCGGTGCAAAAGTATGGGCACCCTTATCAATTTCTTGATTTGAACACTCCTAACTACTTTTTACTGACTTACTAAAGCACTAAATTGGTTTTGTAACCTCATTGAGCTTTGAACTTCATAGGCAGGTGTATCCAATCATGAGAAAATGCATTTAAGATGGCCACTTGCAAGTTGTTCTCCTATTTGAATCTCCTATGAAGAGTGGCATCATGGGCTCCTCAAAACAACTCTCAAATGATCTGAAAACAAAGATTATTCAACATAGTTGTTCAGGGGTAGGATACAAAAAGTTGTCTCAGAGATTTAAACTGTCAGTTTCCACTGTGAGGAACATAGTAAGGAAATGGAAGAACACAGGTACAGTTCTTGTTAAGCCCAGAAGTGGCAGGCCAAGAAAAATATCAGAAAGGCAAAGAAGAAGAATGGTGAGAACAGTCAAGGACAATCCACAGACCACCTCCAAAGACCTTCAGCATCATCTTGCTGCAGATGGTGTCAATGTGCATCGGTCAACAATACTTTGCACGTTGCACAAGGAGAAGCTGTATGGGAGAGTGATGCGAAAGAAGCCGTTTCTGCAAGCATGCCACAAACAGAGTCGCCTGAGGTAAGCAAAAGCACATTTGGACAAGCCAGTTACATTTTGGCAGAAGGTCCTGTGGACTGATGAAAAAGATTGAGTTGTTTGGTCATACAAAAAGGCATTATGCATGGAGGCAAAAAAACACGGCATTCCAAGAAAAGCACTTGCTACCCACAGTAAAATTTGGTGGAGGTTCCATCATGCTTTGGGGCTGTGTGGCCAATGCCGGCACCGGGAATTTTGTTAAACTTGAGGGTCGCATGGATTCAACTCAGTATCAGCAGATTCTTGACAATAATGTGCAAGAATCAGTGACGAAGTTGAAGTTATGCAGGGGATGGATATTTCAACAGAGACAATGATCCAAAACATCGCTCCAAATCTACTCAGGCATTCATGCAGAGGATCAATTACAATGTTCTGGAATGGCTATCCCAGTCCCCAGACCTGAATATCATTAAAAATCTGTGGGATGATTTGAAGCATGCTATCCATGCTCGGCGACCATCAAACTTAACTGAACTGGAATTGTTTTGTAAACAGGAATGGTCAAATATACCTTCATCCAGGATCCAGGAACTCATTAAAAGCTACAGGAAGCGACTAGAGGCTGTTATTTTTGCAAAAGGAGGATCTACAAAATATTAATGTCACTTTTATGTTGAGGTGCCCATACTTTTGCACCCGTCAAATTTTGTTTAAATGCGGATTGCACATTTTCTGTTAGTACAATAACCTCATTTCAATCTAGAAATATTACTCAGTCCATCAGTTATTAGATATATGAAACTGAAATATCTGTTGCAAAAACCCAAATTGTTATAAAGAAAAAAGGTTAACATTAATAGGGGTGCCAAAACTTTTTCATATGACTGTAAAAAACCCTCTAATCTTCAAAATACAGTGATGCAAAAAACCTTTTTTTGTAAAAAGCATCTTCTAGTGTGATAGAAGGCAAACCTAAGAAAATTGATATCAACCTTTTATCACTGTAATCATACTGACAGGAGGGATAAAGCTGCCTAGTCACCTATGCCACAAGATGAACAGCATTAAAAATAACTATGTAAATAAAACTAATACTTCAACTGCTGTGGATTTGTTTATTCTGCCTTCCAAAGATGATCGCAGTATTGTACAGCTCATATTTATCATGTGATCTGTGGCGCCCCTGACCTGGTCAGGCACCACAGAGTATTGCACCCATGCGGGAGCAATGCTTCCAGGTAATCTCCAAAGGCCAGGATGAGGTGCACACACAAACATATAGTGACCAGGCCTCCCACATTACCAGAGGGGACCCTTGAGTAGCCAGAAGGGGTTAACTTTCAATTCCCAGCTGGGGGTGTGTTCAGGGGCTGGTTGCTAGGAAGCAGGGCAGAGAGAGAGAGAAAGGAGGAGAGTCGAGAGGAAGAAGTTGAAGTGTGTGGAAGGGAGCAGAGGAGCTCTCGGGTCAGATAGGTCCTGAGGAGTGCAGTAGCTGAAAGCGGGGGAGAAAGGAGTACCGTGGGTCGGCCTGAAAATCATCCAGAGAGAAGGGTGGCTGAGTACGGAGATCCCGGTATCCGAGCACACAAGGGGAACTAGGTCCCCAGTACAGGCAGCAGATCATCCAGAGCTGCTTAACCTACAGGTGGGGGGGGGGGGGGTACTTCATGCCCTCACCACGACTACACAGAGCTTGAGCCAAGCAGCAATCACCAGGCCCATAAGGGGACAGGGCCAGAAGCCATCCCACCAAGGCCACGCTGCCGGCAGACGAGCCAGAGAGAGGGGAGCAGGGTGGTAACAGCTTCCCTGGAGGGGTCCTACCACGCTTCAAGCAAAGGATCCTCCTAAAACAGAAAGAGTGCAAGGAAGGCGAGTGGACAGCTACCCTCAGAACGGCCTCCTGGAATTCCTGGTTCAACCTGGTTATCACAGTGTCGCCCGGGCATCTCACCGTGACCTCTAAACAGTGAGTAAACACGTTGAAAGACTTCTTGGACTGTGTTTGAGTCATTCTGCGACCTGTGGTCCCACACACATACACCGGGGCCTGGGGCTTGCCTCACTCTCAGGGGGCTAATATACTGACTGCACCCACCATCAGCCCCAGGCATCCCTTAATCTGCAGTGGCGGTCCCCGCTGACCGCAATACTGAGAGTGGCGTCACGACAATCGCAAATAGAAGATTTCCTACCTGTGACCAGACTGTTCCATCCACGTGGAGTCCCTGAAGGTACTGCACCGACACATACTAGCGGGGCTTCACAACTTCTGGCGTCACGAACAGGATAAGGACTAGACCTGTTCAGACAGGTGACCGTGTGCCTCGGAGGTCCGACCGCAAAAATTGAACCGCCGCCATATTGCCATCTTCAAAAGCGCGCGCTGCAGCCCGCGCGAGGGAGAAGAGCACCGCCCACGAAGAGGTGTGGCCGCCCCAGAATCCCCACAATTCGGAGAGCGTACTGACCCCGGAAGTGGAAAGGGAGCGCGCAGATTTCTGAAGAAAAATGGACGCTGCAGGAGGTAATGCCCCTGGTCAGGGCGACGCAGCCCAAGCGATGCCAGCCCCCGTCGCGCTGGACGCAGCAGCGCCTGGTGCCGGTGCCGCGGTCGCAGCCGCGCCGGCCGAAATCTCCCCCATAATGCCAGTTTCCTTGCTGTATGTCCCAGGAGCGCAATGGCTGCCCCAATACGCCGGTAAAATAGACACGCTGACCGGGTTTAAGAAGAAGATCAACACCCTGCTAGACATGCACGCGATGACTGGTAAGCAGAGGGCCGCTGTGGTGCTGGGACAATTGACTGAAGCAGCAGAATTGGAGGCTGAGTCCTGGACCAATGATGACCGGAGCTCTGTTGAGACCATCTTTGCCAAACTAGCAGCTGCTTTTGAACACCGCACCGAGGGAGAGCTGAGGACGGACTTCTATAACTGCCGGCAGAAGCCCCAAGATAGCATAAGAGACTATGCCCTCAGGCTGCAGGCTGCACTACGGGCTCTCAAGCTGGTGGACCCTGTCAGTGATCAGGAAGGAAACCGGATGATGAAGGAACAATTCTTGCGGGGCCTGCGCTCTCCTGAGGATGGGAAGCAGATGAAGCTGTGGTCCCTGGAACACCCTGACGTGGACTTTGCCATTCTGAAAGACAGGGCAGTGAAAGCACTCCAACCTCCTGTGGACACAGACCCCGTCGCACCAGCATGGCCTGCCAGTTCCACGGCTGCAGGAGCGGAATCCTCCTCGCAGACCCTGATAACTACAAAAGGACTCAACGCGCCAGCAGAGACCATAAGTACGCTATCCTCCCAGGTGCAACAGCTCACTAAGGACGTCGCACAAATCCTGAAAGCAATGCAGTTGCCCTCAGAGACCAAAGTCCCTCATCGGATCCTGCTAGCTGACAACCCAGAGGACGTCCCTTGGATGCGGAGGAGAAGAGGTCCCCCAACCCGAGGCAGGAGCAGTGATCGCTATGACTCATCTGGACAACCCATCTGTCGTCGTTGCCAGGAGGCAGGACACTATGCAAGGGCCTGTCCTTTAAACGAGCCAAACCTGGGGCCGGGGGCCAGTCCTCAGGATTAAGAAGATCAGGCCCAAGTCGCTGCTGTGATCAGTACGTGGGTGGACGTCCTGTCCTGTCCATCGTCCTGGACGGGATCCCTACCCCGGCGTTATTGGACACCGGCTCTCAGGTCACCACGATCCCGTACGTCCTTTATCGTAGGTTTTGGTCGGACGACGATCTCCGACCACCGGACCCCTCCCTCACCATCTATGCTGCCAACGGACAACCTATAGACCAGATCGGGGTCAAAGAGGTAACCATAAAGGTGGGAAGGCAGGAAATGAAGGGACAAGGACTGATTGTTGTGGACACTGATATTAGAGAAAGGAACCCGCAAATGATTTTAGGCACTAATGTCATAGAAAATTGCCTAGGGGAAGTGTTGTTGTTGCTTCACCAGATTGTTGAAGGTGCTGAGGGCGGGTCGAAAAGAGCCTTGCAAAAAGAGATCCGAATCATTCTGAGGAAGCAACAGGTAAAACAGACTGGCGGTGAGATTGGTAGTGTACGGGTGATGGATGCAAACCCCATTGTGATACCCCCACGGAGTGAAATGATGATGTGGTGTAGAGCAGCGGTAGGTCTCAGAGGACAAGACTACCAGGCTGTACTAGAGCCCACTCATTCAGACCACTGGCCCACGATTCTGACAGCCAGGGGGGTAGTTGATGTACACAAGGGACGAGTGCCTGTACGAGTGTTGAACTGTGGGGAGGAGGAAGCCAGACTACCAAGGTACGCTACCATAGCCAAACTGTTTACATGCTCAGATGACGCCATAACACCTGTAGGTCCCCTGACACAAGCTGACTCAACAGAGGATGAGACCTCCCAAAAGCAGTTAGAGGACTGGTGCCAGAAACTACACGTGGGGACTGACTCTACACCCGTCTACCAGAAACATGGGGTTTACAGGGTCGTGCAGGAATACGAGCAGGTCTTTAGTAAGAACCCACTAGACTTTGGTAGGATCAAAGGGGTGCAACATCACATACCCACAGGCAGTCATCCTCCCATTAAGGAAAGACATAGGCCTATTCCACCAGCCCATTACTAGCGCACAAAGGACATGCTGAAGGACATGAAGGAGGCAGGCGTCATAAGGGACAGTTGTAGCCCCTGGGCGGCTCCCCTGGTCCTGGTAAGAAAGAAGGATGGCACGATGAGGATGTGTGTGGATTACAGACGGATAAATCAGATAACACACAAGGATGCCTACCCTTTGCCAAGGATAGAGGAATCCCTCGCTGCCTTGAAAGCCTCTAACTACTTTTCTACCCTAGATCTTACTAGTGGCTACTGGCAAGTATCTGTAGCAGAAGAAGATCGGGAGAAGACGGCCTTCACCACCCCAATGGGCCTCTGTGAGTTCAACAGCATGCCATTTGGACTCTGCAATGCCCCCGGGACCTTCCAGAGGCTTATGGAATGCTGCCTAGGGCACCTCAACTTTGAAACCGTCCTGCTCTACCTGGATGATGTCATCGTGTACTCCAAGACCTACGAGGACCACCTGAAACACCTGGCTGAAGTCTTTGAAGCACTATCCCGATATGGAATGAAGCTGAAACCATCCAAGTGCCATCTACTGAAGCCAAAGGTCCAGTACCTAGGTCACGTGGTCAGTGCAGAAGGAGTAGCACCGGACCCAGAGAAGGTCACAGTCATCCAGGAATGGCCCACACCTACTACCGTCCGGGAGGTACGTCAGTTCCTTGGCTTGGTAGGCTACTACAGAAGGTTCATCAAGGGCTACACGAAAATGGCAGCGCCTTTGCAAGAGCTCCTGGTAGGCCACCCAAAGAAGAAAGGAAAGATCTCCGGCCCGCCATTTCACTGGGGAGAAGCAGAAGAACACTCCTTCAGACAAATGAAAGGGGCCTTGACGGGTGAAGAGATCCTAGCCTACCCTGACTACGGTCTGCCATTCGTACTGTACACCGATGCCAGTAATGTGGGACTGGGAGCAGTGCTTTCACAGGTGCAGGGAGGCAAAGAGCGTGTGATTGCTTACGCCAGCAGGAAGCTCAGGCCTACTGAAAGAAACCCGGAGAATTATAGCTCATTCAAGCTAGAGTTCCTGGCCATGGTATGGGCTATCACAGAGCGGTTCAAGCACTACCTGGCAGCCACCAAATTCACTGTCTTCACGGACAACAACCCCCTGACCCACTTGGATACTGCTAAATTGGGTGCCATGGAGCAGCGTTGGGTAGCCCGACTGGCGAATTATGACTTTACTGTCAAGTATCGAGCTGGCCGCAAGAACGGCAACGCAGATGCTCTGTCCAGGATGCCTCACCTAGCAGACGGGGGTGAAGATGAAGATGATCTTGAAGAGATTGAGCTGCCAGCGTTCCATCGCCATGGAGCAAAACAGTGTCGGCAGTCGCGTGCCAACCGCCAAGAGGTGACCCTGAACCCACTACCTCACTACAACTGGAAGGAGACCCAGGAAAATGATCCAGCGGTAGGCTTGGTAAAGAAACTGATCAGCCAGCCTGGCGCCAGCCTTGACAAAGGAGCCCCACCTGAGGCACAGTACCTATGGAAGGAGAGGGGTCGATTATTCATCTATCAAGACAAACTTTACAGGAGCATCATTGACCCGAGGACGCATGAGAAGGTGTGGCAAGTGATTGTACCACAGAAGGATACGAGGATGGTGCTAGAAGCCTATCACAATGGTGCAGGCCACTTTGGTTGGAAGAAACTGGAGGCCCTACTTAAAGTAAGATTCTACTGGGTGGGTATGAGATCCGCCCTAGAGAAGTGGTGTCGAAACTGCGGGCCCTGCAATCTTAGAAGAAAAGGCCAGCACAGCCAGAGAGCACCACTCCAGCCAATCCAAACTAAACGGCCCCTGGAGATAGTGGCCCTGGACCATGTAAAGTTGGCACCCAGCAGACAAGGCTACAACTACGCTCTCACTATGGTTGACCACTACTCCAGATTCCTGGTGGTAGTACCAGTCAAGGACTTGACAGGTCAAACTGCAGCCAAAGCTTTCCAGACACACTTCTGTCGACCACATGGCTATCCAGATCAAGTGCTCACTGACCAAGGACCAGCCTTTGAAGCTGAAGTGTTTAAGGAGTTTTGTAACCTATACGGCTGCCAGAAGAGCCGTACTACGCCTTACCATCCCCAGACCAATGGCATGTGTGAGAAGATGAACCACATCATTCTCGACCTTCTGAAGACGCTCCCACTAGAAGAACGAAGTCAGTGGCCGGAAAAACTGCCCGATCTAGTGGACATGTATAACAACATCCCTGTGAGTTCCACGAACTGCACACCGGCATACCTGATGAGGGCCAGACCAGGGAGATTGCCAGTAGATTTGGAAATGGGAGTTGAGACCCCTGAAGACCATCTACAAGGTGCTGATTGGGATTCCAACCGCCAAGCCCAATACAAGAAAGTACAAGAGTGTGTGGAGCGAAGCCTGACTCAGCAGCGTGAGAAACAAGAAAAGGCCTACAATCGAAAAGCACCTGCTGTTCCTTTGATGCCAGGAGATATAGTTCTCAAAAGAAAGAGAAGACGTCATAAACTTGACAATCACTGGGAAGAAGAACCCTATACTGTGTTACCATCGACGCTTAGCAATGAAAAGACATGCCTTATCAGCAAAGATGGAGGAAAAACAACAGCTGTCGTTTCTAGAGATCGCTTAAAGAAATGTCCTGAACAACTAAGAATCCCTGAAGAAATTCCCAACCCTTTGCCAGTTCAAGAACCAAAAGAAAAGATGATCCATACTGTACTTGGAGATTTTCCAGCAAGTTGGCCTCAATACAATGGAGCAGTAGTTATTCCGGTTATTACATTCCCTCAATCTGGAGAAGTAAGAGACCCAGAAGAACCTGTTCAGAACCTGGAAGAGCCAAATGTAGCTGAAGCAGAAGACCATGCACTGGTATCAATACCTAGCACACCTATTATTCACATTGAGACACATACATCGGGTGGGAGGACACAACCTCAGACAGATGACAGTATAGTACTGCGTAGGTCAACCCGCAGCAACTTTGGTCAGCTCCCATTACGCTATAGAGAAAGTACAGTTTAGTTCAAAGTGACGGTAGGAAATGTAATGTTTAACCTGTTTACAGTTAAGTAACGTTTAAGTGAAATGTGCCCACAAGGACTATTGTGAGACCTCTTTAAAATGTTTTCTTTGCACTAGTTCACGTGCACTTTAAAAATGGACCACCGGTTATGAACTGGCTTTAACCACAAACTTTTGCATTGTAAAAAGTTACCTCCTTGGTACCAACCACAGAGTCTGCCTGTTGAGGGGCATGGCTCTGCACCAACAAGGGGGACGCCTGTTTATGGGGCCTGCCCTCCAACACTCGGAAGCGGGTACGCCTGTTTATGGGGCCTACCTTACACCACTCTCCTCAGGAGAGGAAGATTGGAGGAAAGGTCTGGGGAATGTGATGGCCCAGCCCTGGTCACCAAAAGGACCGGCGACCTACCTCCTGGAGGTTTTTTGGGTGGGGTTCGGACATGTGGGTGGTTGGTGGCGGAATGGTACCTGGCATGTTTAAATGTAAATAATTGCCCCTGTGTGGGAAAAGTTTGTATTTACCTTTTTCTTTCTCTTGTCTTTGCAGCCCGAGGACGTGCTGATGATAACTAAGGGGGAATGTGGCGCCCCTGACCTGGTCAGGCACCACAGAGTATTGCACCCATGCGGGAGCAATGCTTCCAGGTAATCTCCAAAGGCCAGGATGAGGTGCACACACAAACATATAGTGACCAGGCCTCCCACATTACCAGAGGGGACCCTTGAGTAGCCAGAAGGGGTTAACTTTCAATTCCCAGCTGGGGGTGTGTTCAGGGGCTGGTTGCTAGGAAGCAGGGCAGAGAGAGAGAGAAAGGAGGAGAGTCGAGAGGAAGAAGTTGAAGTGTGTGGAAGGGAGCAGAGGAGCTCTCGTGTCAGACAGGTCCTGAGGAGTGCAGTAGCTGAAAGCGGGGGAGAAAGGAGTACCGTGGGTCGGCCTGAAAATCATCCAGAGAGAAGGGTGGCTGAGTACGGAGATCCCGGTATCCGAGCACACAAGGGGAACTAGGTCCCCAGTACAGGCAGCAGATCATCCAGAGCTGCTTAACCTACAGGTGGGGGGGGGGGGTACTTCATGCCCTCACCACGACTACACAGAGCTTGAGCCAAGCAGCAATCACCAGGCCCATAAGGGGACAGGGCCAGAAGCCATCCCACCAAGGCCACGCTGCCGGCAGACGAGCCAGAGAGAGGGGAGCAGGGTGGTAACAGCTTCCCTGGAGGGGTCCTACCACGCTTCAAGCAAAGGATCCTCCTAAAACAGAAAGAGTGCAAGGAAGGCGAGTGGACAGCTACCCTCAGAACGGCCTCCTGGAATTCCTGGTTCAACCTGGTTATCACAGTGTCGCCCGGGCATCTCACCGTGACCTCTAAACAGTGAGTAAACACGTTGAAAGACTTCTTGGACTGTGTTTGAGTCATTCTGCGACCTGTGGTCCCACACACATACACCGGGGCCTGGGGCTTGCCTCACTCTCAGGGGGCTAATATACTGACTGCACCCACCATCAGCCCCAGGCATCCCTTAATCTGCAGTGGCGGACCCGCTGACCGCAATACTGAGAGTGGCGTCACGACAATCCCAAATAGAAGATTTCCTACCTGTGACCAGACTGTTCCATCCACGTGGAGTCCCTGAAGGTACTGCACCGACACATACTAGCGGGGCTTCACAGATCTACTATGCTGAGTGCTTACGTTGGGGATTATGTGCAAATCCCAGAAAAATGTGATTCAGACAAAATTTCCAACAGAAAATTCACTGTAATGAGGCAGAGAGAGTCACTTTGAACTCCCATCTGGCCTGTGGTAAGGTGATACTAATCTTTTTAGGTGTCTCTTTAGGTGTGCACAGCGGTCGGCAATAGTTTTGTGCACCTTTGAAAAGAAGGACACTGCTGAACAGAAGCCCAATGGAGTCCTGAGTAACTCTGCTGCTTTTTAGTGAATGGATCTGCCGTGCGTTTCACCTGAATCATATATTTTGAAGATGTACATGGAAACCCTGATGTAAGCGCCCAGCATAGAGCACAGGATGAATGTGAACTGATCCAGAATGTTCTGTAGCCCAAGTTCCTATTCAGGTCCATTGTTTATTATCAAAAATATAGAGGGGGTTCCACGTTACTGGTTGCACAAAGGTTCTGGACAATAGCTGTGCCCCACAGCAAAAAAAAAAAGTAAAAAATATATGCAGTAAAATCTGCACTCCCAAATACAAATTCCCGCTCCCTCACAATGTACGGGCAATACAATACACAGGGCATTACAAGGGCTTATTTGCAATTTTTAATTCTGAAACATTCATTGCGTTTGACACCATTGGTGTTTCCAGAGACAAAAGCATCACTAAACCCATAGATGAACTTCCAGAGGGGTGTAATTTCCTAAATTTTGTCTTTTGAGGGGGTTTATGATGTTCTGGCACTTAGGGGCTCTGCAAATTGAGTCCGCAAACTATTCTAGGTAAATATGTGCTCTAAAAATCAAATGGGGCTACTTCCCTGCCAAACCCTGTGCTGTGGCCAAACATGTGGGGTATTGCCACATTCAGGAAAAATTGTGTAACACATTATAGGGCCGTTTTTAAATTATTCTCCTCGTGAACATTGAAAATCTGCAGATAAAATAGCATTTAAGAAGTAAAAATCTAATTATTTTTTCTTCACCGTCCAACAATATAATTGTTTCTGTCACCTGTGGTGTTAATATGCTCACCTAGATGAATTCATTAAAGGGTGCAGTTTGTAAAAAGTGGTCACTTGTGGGAAATTTCTGCTGTGCTGGTGTCGCGGGCAGGGAGGAGGGTGTCAGCCACTACGCTCACCCCTTCTGCTCGGGTCCGGCGGCTGCTGCTCAGTGGTGGCTCGAGCGGTGGGCCGGATCCCGGGGGTTTCTCGAGCGGCACTCCTCGCCCGTGAGTGAAAGGGGGTTGTTGGGTGAGGGGATGATTATTGTCCGTGACGCCACCCACGGTTGTGGTGATTTCACCACCGCTGCTCTATACGGGGCTGGTGGAGGATGCTCCGCATCACCGAGGATGGTGATGCGGAGCAGCCAGGTGTTGTGTTGCCCCTCTGTGGGTAGGGGTTGGTGATCCCGGGGCCCGGTGATGGCTATGGAGGTGCAGGGCCTGGTGGGCGCAGGGACGCGGGGGCAGCGCTGTGCCTTGCGGCACTGTGGTACTCACTCAGCCTGAGACGTTGACACAGTTTTTACGGTAAACCAAACGGCTGGATAGACGGTCCCACGGACGGCTGCACTTGCTCTCCCAGTAGGTGACGGTGATGTCCCTCTTCCTTGCACCTTTGTGTACTTGTTGGTTGCGATGGGTCCCCACCGGTAACCCGCTCCCCGGCTTCAAGCTGGACCGGGGGAGCTCTACTCTTTGCCCGCAGGCGCTGGCCCTAAGAAACTGGTGCCTTGGCGGTGGCGGTGTCTCTTCTACACTGGTTGGGCTGTTGCCTTCAATCGGGACTTGGTTGTTGGGGGATCTACGTTCCCTTCACTGACGGATTCGGCAAATTATGGCGACTCCAAGCCTTGCCGGGGTCCGAGAGGCCCCTGCCCTGGTGCTGACTGTCCTTCGGAACACTGCTCCAGACCGCCGGGCACACAGCCTACGGGGTCCTTCCAAACGGTCCCCCTCCAGACAGTCACCGCCGTTGCTGACCTTGCTGACATGTCTTGCACACAGCTGGACTACTTCAGGCTTTTACACGCTCTTTCTGTTCTGTCACCACTCTTGCTTTCCTCCTTTACTACTTTCACTACTTGTTTACTCCTCCACTTAGCTCCTCACTCCTGCTCCTCCCTGAGCTTTCTGCCTGGTCTTTCCCGCCTCCAGAGCTGTGTCCTCCTCGGTGGGCGGAGCCAACCGCCTGGCCCACCCCCTGGTGTGAATCATCAGCCTCTGGAGGAAGGCAACAAGGATTTTTGGTTAGCTGTGGTGTTCCTACCTGGGATGTAGGGTGTGGTGGTGTGTGACCTGTGTCCCCTGGCTTGCCCAGGGCGACACACTGGCACTATAGGGGCTCTGCCAATGTGAAATGGCACCTGCAAACCATTCCAGCAACTTGTGATATTTAGTATGACACTGCTTCCTTTTTCAGATTTGCACTGTGCCTCAAAAGTATTTCCCCATTACATGGAGGATACTGGTACACTCAGGAAAAAAATGACACAACAAACTGTATAGTTCATTTTTTTAATTAGTCCTTAGAACATAGTCTCCAGTGCTCGCACATGTGCAGTAGCAAGAAATCCGAACATAGTCTCCAGTGCTCGCACATGTGCAGTAGCAAGAAATCCGAACATAGTCTCCAGTGCTCGCACATGTGCAGTAGCAAGAAATCCGAACATAGTCTCCAATGCTCGTAGCAACCGTAACAGAGAGCCTGGTGTGGGCGAGAACAGCTTTCTGCAATCTGCTTATGCAGCATAAGAACTCTGTGTCACAATGGCTGCACACAGTAATCTAAGGGGTACTTTGCATGTTGCGACATTGCTAGCATCGATAGTACCCACCGCCGTCGCACATGCGATATGTGGTGATTCCTGCCGTAGCGAACATTATCGCTACGGCAGCTTCACACGCACTTACCTGCTCGGCACCGTCGCTGTGACTGCCGCACCATCCCTCCTTCAAGGGGGAGGTGCGTTCGGCGACACAGCGACGTCACCACAACGTCACTAATCGGCATAACATCCCGCCCACCTTCTCCCTTCCATATTGCTGTCGGGACGCAGGTAAGGAGATGTTTGTCGCTCCTGCGGGTTTACACACAGCGATGTGTGGACCTGCAGGAACGACAAACAACATCGTGCCTGCGGTCGACCCGACATTATGAAAATGACCAACGCTACACAGATCACCGATTTTCGACGCTTTTGCGATCGTTTATCTGCGCGTCTAGGATTTACACGTTGCGATGTCGCTACCGGCGCTGGATGTGCGTCACTAACGAAGTGACCCCGACGATATTTCGGATGCGATGTCGCAACGTGCAAAGTACCCCTTAATGATACATTCAATCATGGTCTCTGTCTCTACATTATGCTATTCTCATATGAGGTAGCAAAAACCTGGTGACAGATTCTCTTTAACTCTTTCACTACCTATGACATACAAAGTACGTCATGGTCGGATAGGGTTTCCATGACAATTGACTTACTGGGTTTGTCATGGTGATTGGGGGGCACAGGTGCTCCATCTTTACTGATAGCTGAAACCCGTCTCACAGCCAGGAGTGGTGCCTGCACCATTCCTGTCCGTTTAACCCCCTAAATGCTGCAATCAATGGTGATCACAGCATTTATGGGCTGGAAGAGGCAGTGCGCTCCCTCTCCTATGCAACTGGGACCATATTGTGATCACGGGGTCTGATTGTTGATATGCCAACTCAAGGTCATCATGATGATGTCTTGATGACCTTTAGGTCATCCAGCTATGGTAAGCCTCTGGGATCTAATGGATTATAACAGCGATCAATTAAATAAAAGTTAATGTTCAGGAGAGGGACTAAGTAAAAAAGTGATTTTTTTTTTTAAATCACAAAATAAAGAGCAAAAGCTGAAAAAAAAATTATACCAATAAATATGTATGTTATATAAGAAAACAAACAAAAAAAGGACACATATTTGGTATCGCTGGTTATGGAACAAACTGTTCTTTAAAAGTCTAACACTAGTTAACCCCTTCAGTGAAAAAAATAAATAAATAAAAAATGTGTAAAAAAAAACCTATGCTTTCTCATCATATCATCAAAAAAATTAATAATATATTATCAAAAAATCACATGTAAATAAATATGGCATTGCTGAAAATATCATCTTGCCATAAAAAACAGGCTCCTCCAGTGAAAAAATAAAAATGCTATAGCTCTCGAATACAGTAATGCAAAAACAATTTTTTTTATAAAACAGTTTTTATGGTGTAAAAGTGGCAAAACATAAAAACCCAATATAAATGTGATATCAATGTAATCGTACTGACCCAAATAATAAAGCTGTTATAATACAATGAACGGCGTTAAAAAAAATAAAAATCTTGAATTGCTGTTTCTTCTAAATTCTGCCTCACAAAAAGCAGAATAGAAATAAAATATTATGTGGCCCAAAATTGTACCAATAAAAACTCCAATGCATCCCACAAAAAAAGAATCTCACATGAATTTGCCTGCAGAAAGATACAGTCATATGAAAAAGTTTGGGCACCCCTATTAATGTTAACCTTTTTTCTTTATAACAATTTGGGTTTTTGCAACAGCTATTTCAGTTTCATATATCTAATAGCTGATGGACTGAGTAATATTTCTGGATTGAAATGAGGTTTATTGTACTAACAGAAAATGTGCAATCCGCATTTAAACAAAATTTGACCAGTGCAAAAGTATGGGCACCCTTATCAGCTTCTTGATTTGAACACTCCTAACTACTTTTTACTGACTTACTAAAGCACTAAATTGGTTTTGTAACCTCATTGAGCTTTGAACTTCATAGGCAGGTGTATCCAATCATGAGAAAAGGTATTTAAGGTGGCTACTTGCAAGTTGTTCTCCTATTTGAATCTCCTATGAAGAGTGGCATCATGGGCTCCTCAAAACAACTCTCAAATGATCTGAAAACAAAGATTATTCAACATAGTTGTTCAGGGGTAGGATAAAAAAAATTGGCTCAGAGATTTAAACTGTCAGTTTCCACTGTGAGGAACATAGTAAGGAAATGGAAGAACAAAGGTACAGTTCTTGTTAAGCCCAGAAGTGGCAGGCCAAGAAAAATATCAGAAAGGCAGAGAAGAAGAATGGTGAGAACAGTCAAGGCCAATCCACAGACCACCTCCAAAGACCTTCAGCATCATCTTGCTGCAGATGGTGTCAATGTGCATCGGTCAACAATACAGCGCACGTTGCACAAGGAGAAGCTGTATGGGAGAGTGATGCGAAAGAAGCCGTTTCTGCAAGCACGCCACAAACAGAGTCGCCTGAGGTAAGCAAAAGCACATTTGGACAAGCCAGTTACATTTTGGAAGAAGGTCCTGTGGACTGATGAAAAAGATTGAGTTGTTTGGTCATACAAAAAGGCATTATGCATGGAGGCAAAAAAACACGGCATTCCAAGAAAAGCACTTGCTACCCACAGTAAAATTTGGTGGAGGTTCCATCATGCTTTGGGGCTGTGTGGCCAATGCCGGCACCGGGAATTTTGTTAAACTTGAGGGTCGCATGGATTCAACTCAGTATCAGCAGATTCTTGACAATAATGTGCAGGAATCAGTGACGAAGTTGAAGTTATGCAGGGGATGGATATTTCAGCAAGACAATGATCCAAAACATCGCTCCAAATCAACTCAGGCATTCATGCAGAGGATCAATTACAATGTTCTGGAATGGCTATCCCAGTCCCCAGACCTGAATATCATTAAAAATCTGTGGGATGATTTGAAGCATGCTATCCATGCTCGGCGACCATCAAACTTAACTGAACTGGAATTGTTTTGTAAACAGGAATGGTCAAATATACCTTCATCCAGGATCCAGGAACTCATTAAAAGCTACAGGAAGCGACTAGAGGCTGTTATTTTTGCAAAAGGAGGATCTACAAAATATTAATGTCACTTTTATGTTGAGGTGCCCATACTTTTGCACCCGTCAAATTTTGTTTAAATGCGGATTGCACATTTTCTGTTAGTACAATAACCTCATTTCAATCTAGAAATATTACTCAGTCCATCAGTTATTAGATATATGAAACTGAAATATCTGTTGCAAAAACCCAAATTGTTATAAAGAAAAAAGGTTAACATTAATAGGGGTGCCCAAACTTTTTCATATGACTGTAAAAAACCCTCTAATCTTCAAAATACAGTGATGCAAAAAACCTTTTTTTGTAAAAAGCATCTTCTAGTGTGATAGAAGGCAAACCTAAGAAAATTGATATCAACCTTTTATCACTGTAATCATACTGACAGGAGGGATAAAGCTGCCTAGTCACCTATGCCACAAGATGAACAGCATTAAAAATAACTATGTAAATAAAACTAATACTTCAACTGCTGTGGATTTGTTTATTCTGCCTTCCAAAGATGATCGCAGTATGGTACAGCTCATATTTATCATGCGATCTACTATGCTGAGTGCTTACGTTGGGGATTATGTGCAAATCCCAGAAAAATGTGATTCAGACAAAATTTCCAACAGAAAATTCACTGTAATGAGGCAGAGAGAGTCACTTTGAACTCCCATCTGGCCTGTGGTAAGGTGATACTAATCTTTTTAGGTGTCTCTTTAGGTGTGCACAGCGGTCGGCAATAGTTTTGTGCACCTTTGAAAAGAAGGACACTGCTGAACAGAAGCCCAATGGAGTCCTGAGTAACTCTGCTGCTTTTTAGTGAATGGATCTGCCGTGCGTTTCACCTGAATCATATATTTTGAAGATGTACATGGAAACCCTGATGTAAGCGCCCAGCATAGAGCACAGGATGAATGTGAACTGATCCAGAATGTTCTGTAGCCCAAGTTCCTATTCAGGTCCATTGTTTATTATCAAAAATATAGAGGGGCTTCCACGTTACTGGTAGCACAAAGGTTCTGGACAATAGCTGTGCCCCACAGCAAAAAAAAAAAAGTAAAAAATATATGCAGTAAAATCTGCACTCCCAAATACAAATTCCCCCTCCCTCACAATGTACGGGCAATACAATACACAGGGCTTTACAAGGGCTTATTTGCAATTTTTAATTCTGAAACATTCATTGCGTTTGACACCATTGGTGTTTCCAGAGACAAAAGCATCACTAAACCCATAGATGAACTTCCAGAGGGGTGTAATTTCCTAAATTTTGTCTTTTGAGGGGGTTTATGATGTTCTGGCACTTAGGGGCTCTGCAAATTGAGTTACGCAAACTATTCTAGGAAAATATGTCCTCTAAAAATCAAATGGTGCTACTTCCCTGCCAAACCCTGTGCTGTGGCCAAACATGTGGGGTATTGCCACATTCAGGAAAAATTGTGCAACACATTATAGGGCCGTTTTTAAATTATTCTCCTCGTGAACATTGAAAATCTGCAGATAAAATAGCATTTTAGAGGTAAAAATCTAATTATTTTTTCTTCACCGTCCAACAATATAATTTTTTCTGTCACCTGTGGTGTTAATATGCTCACCTAGATGAATTCATTAAAGGGTGCAGTTTGTAAAAAGTGGTCACTTGTGGGAAATTTCTGCTGTGCTGGCACTATAGGGGCTCTGCCAATGTGAAATGGCACCTGCAAACCATTCCAGCAACTTGTGATATTTAGTATGACACTGCTTCCCTTTTCAGATTTGCACTGTGCCTCAAAAGTATTTCCCCATTACATGGAGGATACTGGTACACTCAGGAAAAAAAATGACACAACAAACTGTATAGTTCATTTTTTTAATTAGTCCTTATAAAAATTAAAAACTTAGGGGTATAACATTTTAGTGAAAAAAAAATATTATTCTTTCTTCACTGTCCAATGGTATAAAATTCATTGACACTCTTGTGATGTCAATATACTCACTATACCCCTAGATGAGTTCATTGAGGGGAGTAGTTTGTAAAATAGGGCACTTGTGGTGGCTTTGCCTTTCTGGCATGTCAGAGGCTCTGCCAATGTGACATGGCACCCCCAAACCATTCAAACTAAATCTGCACTCCCATATGGCACTCCTTCCCTCCTGAGCCTTGCCGTGAGCTCAAATAATAGTTTTCCACCACATATGGGGTATTAGCGTAATAGGAGAAATTACACATCAAACTCATGTGGTGCATTTTCTGCTGTTACCTTTGTGAAAATTAAATTAAAAATTTGTGGGAAAAGCAACGTTTGTGGGAGAAATGTATTTTTTCCTTTTTACGACTCAACGTTAAAAAATTCTGTAGAACACCTGGTTATTCAAGGTGCTCACTACATATCTAAACAAAATGGGGTCATATGTGGGTGCCTTCCACTATTTAGGCACATCAGGGGGTCTCCAAACGCTACATAGTGTCTGCTAACGATCCCAAATACTTTTGCATACCTAAAGTCAAATGGCGCTTCCTATCTTCTGAGCCCTGATGTGCATCAAAGCAGTAGTTATCCACCACATATGAGGTATGAGCATACTCAGGAGAAATTGCACATCAAATTGTATGGTGCATTTTTTCCTGTTACCTTGGTGAAAATAAAAAATTTGGGGCAAAAGCAATATGTTTGTTGGAAAAATGTATTTTTTCATTTTCACAGCTCAATGTTATAAAGTTTTGTGACTGCTGTTTCTCATTTTCTTAGACTCGCTTGTAACAGGGATAGAGCCTCAGGATTGGAGGATTGCTGATGTGGTACCGATATTTAAGAAAGGTAAGCGAGTGGATCCAGGCAACTACCGTCCAGTAAGCCTGATATCAGTAGTATGCAAAGTTTTTGAGGGCATTTTAAGGGATGACATGCAAAAATATATTGCAGAAAATAATATAATAACTGACAGACAGCATGGATTCATGAAAGATAAGTCGTGTCTAACCAACCTGTTGGGGTTCTATGAGGGGGTAAGTGCAAACCTGGATATTGGTAATGCAGCTGATGTGATTTATTTGGACTTTGCAAAGGCATTTGATACTGAACCACATAATAGCCTTGTACTAAAGCTCCAGAACCAAGGACTAGGGGAAAATATATGCAACTGGGTAAGGAATTGGCTAAAAGATAGGAAACAAAGAGTAGTCATAAATGGTACATTCTCTAAATGGGCTATAGTCAGCAGTGGGGTGCCGCAGGGATCTGTGCTAGGACCAATTCTTTTTAATCTTTTTATTAATGACCTTGTGGATGGGATTGATAGTAAAGTATCAGTCTTTGCTGATGACACCAAACTATGTAGGATATTAAAAACTGACCTTGATAATATATTAAAAAACAATTTGGATAAGATGTCAGAATGGGCAGATACTTGGCAAATGAGATTTAATGTTGATAAATGTAAAGTAATGCACTTAGGACAGAGTAATCGGAGTAATCCTAGAGCTGCGTATACATTAAATGGAAGTAAACTCGGGACTAGAGAACAGGAGAAGGACTTGGGTATTCTCATTACAAATAAGCTGAGCAGCAGTACGCAATGTCAAGCAGCAGCTGCTAAAGTAAACAAGATTTGAGTGTGTCTAAAAAGAGAGACTAGATCCCGTGATCCCACCGTATTGTTACCTCCCTATAAATCACTTGTAAGGCCATATCTAGAATATGGAATCCAGTTTTAGGCTCCACGTTTTAAAAAGTACATTCATAAGTTTAAAGGCAATTAACTAGACTATTACAGCAGACTACAACTAGACTTGTGCAGCAGACCCTTCACCATCTATCACCAAAGTTACCCAGTGCCCAGTCAGCGACATGTAACGTCCCTGTCCATGCTTTCTGGTCCAAGTATCGGTGGTGAAATGCACCCGTTGACACACAGAGTTTCTCAAGGAAGCAGTGATGTTGGGTACGACAAGCTGGTGTAGCATGGGCACACCTTTCTTAGAGAAGAAGTGGCGACTGGGCATCTGGTACTGGGGCACAGTGACAGACATAAGGTCTCTAAAATCCTGTGTGTCCACCAGGTGGAAAGGCAGCATTTCGGTAGCCAAGAGCTTACAGATGGATAAAGTCAACCTCTTAGCTTTGTCATGGGTCGCAGGAAATGGCCTTTTATTTGTCCACATCTGAGGGACAGAGATCCAAACCAACTGACGACCTACCAAGCAAACTGCCTGTTGCGGTTACAGTGGTGGAAGTTGTGCGTGGAAAACCAGGTGTGACAGCTGTCCCCACAGTCCTAGAAGATGAAGAGCGTGCAGATGCACTGGAAGGGGCAGGCGGTGGATGGTTCGCTCCGCTAGGCCGCATTGCAGCACGGTGAGCTTCCCACTGGGACATATGATATTTATTCATGTGACGATTCATGGAAGAAGTTGTCAAACTGCTGAGGTTTTGCCCTCTACTAACAGAATCATGACAAATTTTACAGATCACATAATTTGGGCGATCTTTTGCTATGTCAAAAAAGGACCAGGCTAGGCAAGGCTTAGAGGGCATGCGACCTGCTGATCCACCCCGACTAGTGCTCAGAGGCACAGTGGTGGCTGAGGATGCAGTTGTAGACGTGCTACCAGTACTCCGACTCTGTCCAGGAAGGCGCAAGGTAACTTCGTCGTCAGTTGCATCCTCCTCCACCGTCTCTGTTGACCTCCTCGAGGGCCTGACTGTGGGTTGACAGTAGGTGGGATCTGGAACTTCCTCATCAATTGTTGTGTTTGCACTCCCCTCACCCTCAGACCGAGCCTCTTCTTGCCCTGACCGAATATTTAAGTTGTCATCCCAATCTGGTATCTGCGTCTCATCGTCATCAGTATGTTCCTCATTGTCTATTACCACAGGTGTTTCAGTTTGTGAATAAGGGTCAACATTATGCTCAGAAACTTGGTCATCACGGCCTGAATCTGAGTCACAAAGGTTCAGGGCATCACTGCAGACCATTTCCTGTTCTGTACTCACTGTAGCTTGGGAACAGACCTCTGATTCCCAGGCTATAGTGTGACTGAACAGCTCTGCAGACTCAGCCATCTCAGTTCCACCATACTGTGCAGGGCGGATGGAGACTTCAGAGCTGTGAGAATGCAAGTGTGATTGGGCTGACAACTCAGAGGACTGGTGTTTTTTGGATGCGGTAGTTGAGGTGGCGCAGAGGGCACTTGTTGGACCACTTGAGATCCATTCAAGCATTTTCCTTTTTTGGCCATCATCTACCTTTGTTCCAGTTGTTCGTGTCCGTAAAAAAGGGAGCACATCGGATTGTCCACGGTAAGTAGTAGACATCTTACTTTTGCTGGAAGATGGTCTATCTTCAGCAGATGTTAATGGAGCTTTGCCACCTTCCCCACGGACAAACCCTTTTTTTCCTTTTCCAACATGCCTCTTCCCCTTTCCACCAGCATCTGTCATTTTGCCACTCATTTTGATTGCGACAAGATTGTGCACTTAAAATGTGGTAGTAAAAATTGAGAGGTGGTGTAGATTTCAGCGGTGATCTAGCTTTATTAACAGCAGAATAAACAACAATAATTATCCCTGACAATGCAACTACGGCCCTTAAACTGGCAGCAGTGTTTGCTAGCATAATGGCTTAGTAACAATGAGTTTGAGTGTGCAATGCAGGCAGACGTGCTGCAAATATCTTTGCACTAGTGGGACCATACAGAAGTCCAACAGCCACGTTTAGGATACCACTAAGTTTCCTCAGTGTTTGCTAGTATAATGGCTTAGTAACAATGAGTTTGAGTGTGCAATGCAGGCAGACGTGCTGCAAATATCTTTGCACTAGTGGGACAATACAGAAGTCCAACAGCCACTTTTAGGATGCCACTAAGTTTCCTCAGTGTTTGCTAGTATAATGGCTTAGTAACAATGAGTTTGAGTGTAAAATGCAGGCAGACGTGCTGCAAATATCTTTGCACTAGTGGGACAATACAGAAGTCCAACAGCCACTTTTAGGATGCCACTAAGTTTACTCAGTGTTTGCTAGTATAATGGCTTAGTAACAATGAGTTTGAGTGTGCAATGTAGGCAGACGTGCTGCAAATATCTTTGCACTAGTGGGACAATACAGAAATCCAACAGCCACGTTTAGGATGCCACTACGTTTCCTCAGTGTTTGCTAGTATAATGGCTTAGTAACAATGAGTTTGAGTGTGCAATGCAGGCAGACGTGCTGCAAATATCTTTGCACTAGTGGGACAATACAGAAGTCCAACAGCCACTTTTAGGATGCCACTAAGTTTACTCAGTGTTTGCTAGTATAATGGCTTAGTAACAATGAGTTTGAGTGTGCAATGCAGGCAGACATGCTGCAAATATCTTTGCACTAGTGGGATAATACAGAAGTCCAACAGCCACGTTTAGGATGCCACTAAGTTTCCTCAGTGTTTGCTAGTATAATGGCTTAGTAACAATGAGTTTGAGTGTGCAATGCAGGCAGACGTGCTGCAAATATCTTTGCACTAGTGGGACAATACAGAAGTCCAACAGCCACTTTTAGGATGCCACTACGTTTCCTCAGTGTTTGCTAGTATAATGGCTTATTAACAATGAGTTTGAGTGTGCAAAGGGCAGGAGGGTACAGTGCCAGTGTTGTGGGTCTGGGTAGAGGAAAGGAAGCCTCCCTTTCTATCCCTCCTAATGGGGAAATGCAGCGAGGAAATCCCTGACCTTAGCTACACAGACGCTGTCATCTTGTGTAGCTGTTAAAATCTGTTTTCACTGCCCTGACTGTCACCTATGGCTCTGACCCTGCCGGTATTAGCCCTTAGAAGGGCTGAAAGAAACTTCTATCCCTATTCTGTACAGCGCTGTGTATAGAGCGTACACAGCAGTATCGGAGACAGGAGCTACGCCAGCGGTGACTGACACCCAGACGCAGAAGAGATAATGGCATCCGGACGGGCAGATACTCGTTTTTATAATGCAGGGACATGTGACATGGACATCCTATCACACATGCTTCTCTGGCTAAAAGTCCACTTAGCTGTGTGTGTGTCTGGGATTGGCTGACATGCTGGCCCGCCACACTACACGCGCTCGCTTAGGGAAGGAAGACAAGGGGAAAAAAAAAAAATGGCGATCGCCATTATCCAAACAGCAGTGATCTGAATGCGCTGTTCCCGCCCACTATACACTGAAATTTCATAATAGTGTGAGTCACAGAGTGACTTACACTATTACAGCGGAAAGCCAGCTAGTAATTAGCTTGTCTTTTTGCTGCTAGAACCGTTCTCGAACGTATCTAGAACTATCGAGCTTTAGCAAAAAAGCTCGAGTTCTAGTTCGATCTAGAACAGCCCCCAAAATCACTCGAGCCGCGAACTGGAGAACCTCGAACCGCGAACCGCGCTCAACTCTAATTACAACATAATGAAGGGGGAGAGTGGGGCAACTCGTATGCATTTATGGTATTTAGAACACTACAAGGGCTCATACATCTGACCAACATTCTGGGGGGGAGGGAATCAGGTCTAAATTTTGCACCATATTTACACCACTGATAGAAAGTTTACATTTGTATATACTTTTTGTATTAGTCTGTTGAATACAAAAAAACCCTAGAAAGCTTTAATGTCTATTTCATCTGGATAAACATCTGCCATGTCATGTGCTGGTCATAAGTCCTATTACATGACTCAGCTATTGTGAAAGTACTGTAACTGTGCTGAGCTGCACGCTGTGTGATTTTCACATGAACAATATGACGTTCACATCACTACGTACCTTTTCTTATTCGTGATTGTTTTTTTCAGAACTTAAATATACTGCAACAGAAATAAGATTCCAAGAGAAAAAAAGGGGCCCAGCGCGGCGGCGCCAACGGTGACTACCACCACAACCATCCGTCCTCCATCATCCTCCCCAAGGTAACCCCACACCCGGAACGGTGGCCCATTCCTGGCCGCGTACCACAGGTCGCCACCATGATCATAAAAAGACTTTCCTAACCGTCACTACCACCCCCATCCTCCATTCTGCCTCCCGTCCAATGCTTTCCCTTACTTCTGTACGTTTCGGGGTCACAAAACCGGGCCAGGCCAGCCCGTAACAACGCAGAGGATCTGCACCCCCGGCCCGTCGACATGTCGGGTGAAAACCCCTCGACCCCGGGGTGTTACATTTGGCATGACGAACAGGATTCTGGTGCCCGCAACAACTGGGTACTGTGCGCCTTATGGAAATGAGACTGTTTATTTAAAATCTGGAACTAACCGCGATTGCAAAGAGAGGAGAACACGAGCAAAATTGCTGAGAAAAGTTCATAATTTTTATTAAATGGAATTTTAAAGTGCAAGTGCAAAAAAATCACAATGATAATACACAAATTGGGGAGGAGGGGAGAGGCAGATGGTAAAAAACAGAACAGTGGCCTGGTACGGACAACAGGAAAATAGTAGAAATCGCAAACAGTATAGCCGAAATCACTGGCAAATAAGCATCAAGATGGATAAATAATAGTATTCACAAACAGTATAGCCGAAATCACTGGCAAATAAGCATCAAGATGGATAAATAATAGTATTCACAAACAGTATAGCCAAAATCACTGGCAAATAAGCATCAAGATGGATAAATAATAGTATTCACAAACAGTATAGCCAAAATCACTGGCAAATAAGCATCAAGATGGGTAAATACATTATACCTGAGTCCGGTGGTACAAGGAGGCCCGACGTACGTTTCGCGGCTTTAAGAAAAAGTCGCTTGCCGCTTCATCATGGGGGAAGGTGAAGAAAGGTGCACCTCCGGTGGTACGTCGGGCCTCCTTGTACAAACCGAGAGGAGAAAGGAGAGATGACCAAAAGGGAGAGTCTGCCCTGAAGCTCCAAGGAGGCGGTCGCACCTTGAGTTCATGTGCTGAGGAGTTGTCAGGATGGCAGAACCATGCCGCCGAGGGGGCACACTGGTGCACCTATGCATGTGGATACCGGAGGACCTGGAGGCGGAGGTGCTGTGCTAGACCCAGCAGATGAGGCAGCAGCAGCTGGATGCCAACAAGGAATGGGAAGCTTCCATGATGGGGTCGGTGACGGTGATGCGGCCTATGCTCGACCAAGACCACCTCACCTGGAGAAAGAGCAATGCGGAGGGGTGACAACTGACCTGGTTGCCCCTGCCGAACACGATATTGTCCAGAAACCACCGATCTGTTTACCATCTCCAGCCTTTGATCAGGAGATCTGTGACACGATCCTGGAACTGGCTGCCAACACCCTGGAAGCCGAAAACCCTGCTGCTTCCAATCCAGCAGCAAATGCCATGGTCGACGACGACCAGAGTAGGGAAGACCAGATTGCTGATGCAAGCCAGAATCCAGTTACCGCTCCCCAGGTAGCCACAGAACAGGCTGCAGCTGACCTCTGACAGGCCCCTCCATCGACCCGAGGGAAGCTCCATAAAGGTACTGTGACAAAGTTTGACTTAAACAAGGGGTGGGGGTTCATCGCTGAACTGGGACTGGGTAAGGAGGTGTTTGTGTCCCGGCGGGATGTGGAAGCCCATCTCCCGAGAAGTCATCCTGGTAGAAACTTGTAACCCAGTAATGGAGTCATCTATACCCGGGAAAAAGGAGAGCGGGGCTGGTATGCCCTAGATGTGGGGCTGTGTCGTCTGAAGGCGGCAGCTGCAGCATCAGCACCCACCCCAGTTGCAATGCCAAAGCAAGTGCCCATTGTTCCCCAAGACCCCCCAAAAAAGGGGTATAGCCACAAGTCTAAACAAACCCCGAGGTAGAATTACATGAGTCTGTCCGGCCAGGAATTCTTATGCTCCCAGTAAATCTGTTTTTTAAAATGTTCCCTGTTTGATATCATGGACAACCTGGCCACTGGACATTGTGGTCTGAACTGTACCTGTAAATAATTGCACCTGTTGTGCACCCTTCCAGAATTATTGCAACCTTTTTGGTCCTTCGGAACATCTGCTAAAGTGGTGCACCGACCAATGGCACACTGGACTCAAATGTCATAAGTAAATGACCGGTTTTCCTTAATGAAGGTATGATAATGCTCTGTTGAAAAATGTAAATAATGCTGAACCCGTGTACAGAATGTAAATAACGTGTAATTATGCTCTGCTAACAACTGTAAATAATGCAATGTTGTGTTGATACCATGTACAGAATGTATATACCATGTGTGAAAGTGTTAATGATGCTAGTTAAGAACCGTATGGCGTTCACTGTTTGAAACGTTTAATGTGCTATGCCTCCCATAAAGGAAAGAAACAATGTTTGGTTTAATGCATAACAAAATGCGGTGACCACTGTAAAATGTTGCAGACCCGGAGTGCTGCCATTTGCCACCGGGGAATGTGGCACCCCTGAAGCTTCAGGCACCACAGGGTACTGCACCTCCGTTAGGGTGTAGTACTTATCCTGGGTCCAAAAGAAGGTCGATACCGGTTTCCACTCACACATACAGTCATATGAAAAAGTTTGGGCACCCATATTAATGTTAACCTTTTTTCTTTATAACAATTTGGGTTTTTGCAACAGCTATTTCAGTTTCATATATTTAATAACTGATGGACTGAGTAATATTTCTGGATTGAAATGAGATTTATTGTACTAACAGAAAATGTGCAATCCGCATTTAAACAAAATTTGACCGGTGCAAAAGTATGGGCACCTCAACATAAAGGTGACATTAATATTTTGTAGATCCTCCTTTTGCAAAAATAACAGCCTGTAGTCGCTTCCTGTAGCTTTTAATGAGTTCCTGGATGAAGGTATATTTGACCATTCCTGTTTACAAAACATTTCCAGTTCAGTTAAGTTTGATGGTCGCCGAGCATGGACAGCACGATTCCAATCATCTCACAGATGTTCAATGATATTCAGGTCTGGGGACTGGGATGGCCATTCCAGAACATTGTAATTGTTCCTCTGCATGAATGCCTGAGTAGATTTGGAGCGGTGTTTTGGATCATTGTCTTGCTGAAATATCCATCCCCTGCGTAACTTCAACTTCGTCACTGATTCTTGCACATTATTGTCAAGAATCTGCTGATACTGAGTTGAATACATGCGACCCTCAACTGTAACAAAATTCCCGGTGCCGGCATTGGCCACACAGCCCCAAAGCATGATGGAACCTCCACCAAATTTTACTGTGGGTAGCAAGTACTTTGCTTTGAATGCCGTATTTTTTTGCCACCATGCATAACGCCTTTTTGTATGACCAAACAACTCAATCTTTGTTTCATCAGTCCACAGGACCTTCTTCCAAAATGTAACTGGCTTGTCCAAATGTGCTTTTGCATACCTCAGGCGACTCTGTTTGTGGTGTGCTTGCAGAAACGGTTTCTTTCGCATCACTCTCCCATACAGCTTCTCCTTGTGCAACGTGCGCTGTATTGTTGACCGAAGCACATTGACACCATCTGCAGCAAGATGATGCTGCAGGTCTTTGGAGGTGGTCTGTGGATTGTCCTTGACTGTTCTCACCATTCTTCTTCTCTGCCTTTCTGATATTTTTCTTGGCCTGCCACTTCTGGGCTTAACAAGAACTGTACCTGTGTTCTTCCATTTCCTTACTATGCTCCTCACAGTGGAAACTGACAGTTTAAATCTCTGAGACAACGTTTTGTATCCTTCCCCTGAACAACTATGTTGAATAATCTTTGTTTTCAGATCATTTGAGAGTTGTTTTGAGGAGCCCATGATACCATGATGCCACTATTCATAGGAGATTCAAATAGAACAACTTGCAAGTGGCCACCTTAAATACCTTTTCTCATGATTGGATACACCTGCCTATGAAGTTCAAAGCTCAATGAGGTTACAAAACGAATTTAGTGCTTTAGTTAGTCAGTAAAAAGTAGTTAGGAGTGTTCAAATCAAGAAATTGATAAGGGTGCCCATACTTTTGCACTGGTCAAATTTTGTTTAAATGCGGATTGCACATTTTCTGTTAGTACAATAAACCTCATTTCAATCCAGAAATATTACTCAGTCCATCAGTTATTAGATATATGAAACAGATATAGCTGTTGTAAAAACCCAATTTGTTATAAAGAAAAAAAAGGTTAACATTAATAGGGGTGCCTAAACTTTTTCATATGACTGTACATAGTCTTAGTGGGTTGACCTCCCCAATGGGGACTGGGCCAGGGTTGGGTCACAGTAGGGGGTCACTACAGCGGTTGGGTTTACAGGACGCCACCGCACCAGGGGCTCCCCAAACCACTTGAAATGAGACTCAATGTCAGTGAGAAGCAACCACCAGGGGGAGTCAGGAGCACCAAGGGGGAAGAGCAGGTTGACCTAGTGAGAGAAGTGAACCAGCCGGTGTCAGCGACTGGGGGCAAGAGCTTGGAACACGCAACACAACTACAACAAGAGAGAACAGCTTCAGACATAGAGCAGAGCGGACGTGCTCTATGGGCCAGGGCGTTCAACACGGTCGCTGTGGAGAAGCTGGTAGCTGCTTCCACAGAACTGGCGCTGTCAGGGTACAGACAGAACCCTAGGGCAGGCATACTTTACATTGTCTACCAACTCTGCGAGGGTCGCGGGAGATGGCTAGAAAAGTCACCAGACCAGTCCCACCGAGTCTGCTGCCAAATAGCATATAGGATCCAGGGCTGAGGTCCTCGACCGGCCCAACATCAGAACCACACTATCAGCATACAGAACAGGACACTTTACTGACACCGGAAGTGCTTCACGCCACGGGGATCTGATACTTAGCGCATCAAAGGAGGAAGGGCCCATAGGCTGACACATACCGGAACTGAACTTCTACGGATTTGGGATTAGCTGGAGCCTGGTACTCTGGGGCAGCACCTGAACTACATGTGAGTAAAAGACCTGGAACCGCAGCCCCTCTCTCTGCCTCTCCTTTGCCGTTGCCGTCGCCCAACACTGCGGCACCAACGGGGACTACCACCAACCCCGTCCATCGTTCATCATCCTCCACTTGTGGGAAGGTACACCATCCTGGCTGCAGACCTTCACCATCAGCCCCGGAGAACAGCACCCGCAGCGACAGCCCATCCCTGGCCGCGTACCACAGGTGGCATTATAATCATAATAAGACTTTCCTAACCGTCACTACCACCCCCATCCTCCATCCTGCCTCCCATCCACCACCTTCCCTCCGTTGGGTACGTCTCGGGTTCACAAAACTGGTCCATGCCAGGCCGTGATGACGCAGAGGATCTGCACCCCTGACCCGGTGATGTTTCGGGTGAAAACCCCTCGCGCCACAGTGATACATAGCCACAACATTGCATATCAAGTTCTTCTGCTCATCAATATATTTATGGTTGAAATCATGCAATTTCACTAACTTTTGTCTATTGTGTATGGGAACGCTTAAGCTGGGTTCACACATAGCGACAGCAACAACGACGTTGCTGTTACGTCACAATTTTCTGTGACACAACAGCGACCTAGTAAGTCGCTGTTATGATCGCTGCTTAGTTGTCAAACACAGCAGACGCAGCAGCGATCATAACGCCTTGCGTCGCTGTGGAAGCCATGCTGCACTTGGTAACCAACGTAAATATCGGGTAACCATAACCCGATATTTACCTTGGTTACCAGCGTACACACTTAGCGCTGGCTCCCTGCTCTCCTAGCCAGGGTACACATCGGGCTAATTACCCAATGTGTACTCCGGCTCTGGCTACGTGTGCAGGGAGCCAGCGCTAAGCTCTCACGCTGCTCACTGCTCTCACGCTGCCAGTGCCGGCTCCCTCTGCTCACATAGCTGGAGTACACATCGGGTAATTAACCCGATGTGTACTCCAGCTACGTGTGCAGGGAGCAGGGAGCCGGCACTGGCAGCGTGAGAGCGGCGGTGCTAGTAACTAATGTAAATATCGGGTAACAAAGGAAAGGGCTTCTTGGTTACCAGATGTTTACCTTGGTTACAGCTTACCGCAGGCTACCAGAAGCCGGCTCCTGCTCCCTGCTTGCTTCAGTTCGTCGCTCTCTCGCTGTCACACACAGCGATGTATGCTTCACAGCGGGAGAGCAACGAGCAAAAAATGAAGCAGGACATTCAGCAACGACCGGCAACCTCACAGCAGGGGCCAGGTCGTTGCTGGATGTCACACACAGAGACAGCGACGGGACGTCGCTGCTACGTCACAGAAAATGTCGTCGTCGTTGTCGTCGTCGCTGTGTGTGACACCACCTTTAGATACTTTCCAGCCTATTTATTTGTAAAGATAATTGTGTATATTTGCAAGGGAGCCAGTATTTCTCTGAGTACATATTCCAGTATCCTTCTCTGAGTCATGCTGCTGTTTGCATATCATCTGTTGTTTTAGCTCTGAACATACAGTGCCCATTGTATTCATCAACCTTGCTCGTTCGTGTCTCATTGTGGATTTCCCATCATAATAATTAAGAGAAAAAGTTCAGAAAATGTCAAAGATAAAAACAAAATTATCTATATTCATTTAAGAATGAAGCATAAAATAATAATATTTTTTTATAGTCACACCCTTTTCATAAGTACTTAGCTGAACTACCTTTGGCATCAATAACAGTTTTGATTTTGCGTGAATAGTTCGCACTTTTGTGGACACTGCAGATTTCCTAATTCTGCAGAACTTTTCAAGCTCTGTCAGTTTGCATTGGGAGCATTAGATATTTTCCAGTCCAAATAGAAATACTCAGTCGTATTTAAGCCTTATTCTGACTTTACTAATCTAGAGTATTAGCATTATTGCAAGCTCTGATAGCCTTTTCTTAATCGTTGGTATTGTTATCCTGATGAATAATAAATCCCTAGAGCTACAATTCTCTTGCAGACAGCAGCAAGTTTTCCTCCAGGATTTCTGTAAATGTTATAGCCTTTTAGGCTTTCTGTAGAGAATGATGCATTGGTGAACACAGACAAAAAAGGGCCCTTGTGCAAGAACAATATATGGGCCCTTTGCAGCTCAAGAGCTCATCATAATGCACAATTCCTCCTTCTTTGGGGTAGAAAGGGGGCCCATGACCTCTTGAAAATCTGTGTGGCCACACAAGTTGCACCAATGATATGTCCTCCCTTGGAATGATGCTTGAATTAGTATACTGCTAAATTACTATATGCTGGTGTGGCACCCTTGAGGCTCCAGTCACCACAGAGGTACTGCACCTCAGCCAGAGGTGTGGTATCCCATCCCTGGTTAAGGAGGAGGTCACAAATCAGTATACACACAACACAGATACACTCATTTGGCAACACTCCATGAGACCAGGATTTTGGCGGCCGGCTGGGAGGTGGGTTTAGTTAGTGGGAGTACACTGTAGAACATTAGTCAGTCAGGAAGTAGGAGCAGAGGAGTGAAGACCTGTGGTCTGAAGCTGGAGCAGCTTGACTCGGGACCAAAAGAAGAGAAGGGCTCATAGAGCCCTCTGGAAGTGCACCATACACCTGTGGTCTCATTCCACAAACGGCATAGCAGAGTGGAGGGACTTGGCCACAAAGGGTACCGGCCCCTCAACTAGTGGAAAACTACAAGGCTCAGCTAGCACACTGGAGGCTGAGGTTACTGCAAGTACCGAAGCCACATCCACACAGATCCAGTGAAAAGGTGACCACATAGGGCCAAGGGATAGAGCTTCAAGCTACACAACAGGGTCTGTGAACACCGGCTCGGGGCTCTGTGTGTGTTGGCGCGAGACAGGCGGGAGAGGTCAGCGCAGGAAGTCGACCAGGAAAGGAACACAGAAGTGTTATGGTCAAGAGACCGCAAAGGACTTTGCAAAAATCCCATAAAAAAGGTTGATGATAATACACAAGAGTAGTTGGAAACTTAGCTGGCTGCAATCCACTGACTACACAAACACAACTAGAAGTAGCTGTGGAGCGTTCCTAACAAACCTAGATGCCTCGTCACCGCTGTAGAACTAATTAACCTCAAAGATAGAATGAGGAATTCTAACTTGCCTCAGAACAGCCCCAAAGGAAAGTCAAAGCCCCCAACATATAATGACGGTGATGTAAGAAAAAATAACACACAGATGGTAGCTATGGAAATAAGCAAAGTGAGGCCCTGCTAGCTAGATACAAAAATATAGGATATATTGCTGGTTGCAGCCAGTTAAAACCCTGAATAATACCAACACCTGATAATCAAAAATTTCCTTAAAGATCACACGATGATCTTTCCTCCCACTATACGTAATAGAAAAGATGAGCACTTATTCAATTGCAAAAAACAAAAGGGAATATTCTCAAACACTGATTTAGAAAAAGACAGATTAAGCAGAAAACGCCCTTCAGTGCAAATTCAGCCTTTAACCAAGCCCAGACTAAGAGAACAAAATACTTATCAGTCATAGCTGCAGACTCAGGATGACATGGGAACAAAGCCATTGCAAAGGAACGAAAACTGCTGTATAAATCATTCCTGGAGAATCCAAAAAGGCGCAAAAAAGGCAAAACAAAAACCTAAAGGGAAAGGCAAAAGTCAAAATGCTGGAGGACAAAATTCAGGACATTTTCACATGAAGCAGAAACAATTATCACCAGCAAAGGTTAGACAGAGTCTGCCTTCCTATATCCCCCCAGGCTGGACTCCATAGGCTTCCTGAAACAGCAATCATCTTCAACACCTGTCTGAGCGACAGATGCAGAAGCAGACTCACCACCAGCACCAGAGGGAGTCCAGAAACACTCCCGGGAACAGCACCATCTCTGATGATATCCACAACACAGAAGTGTGTACCGGGTTGTGCCTCCAAACTCTCCGGGGACTGCTGGAGCCCATCACAGCAGGACTCAGCACTCCGGGGGCGACATTTGACCAGTCATGTAAACCAGGTACTTTCAACAGTGAGTAAAATCTTGAGATTGCATCCTTGTGTTGCCCAGTATTGCCTGCGCCTCCAGCCCTGCACCCCGACTTTACATCTCCATCATTTGTAAAGAATACTACTCCCAACAGCCCTGGGGCCCATCTTTACCTGTGGAGAGCTATACCAACTCAGCTGCATTACCACCGACCCCCAAAAAAACTGAATAGCAGCGGCGGCACCTATCTTGCCGCACACCACCGGTGGCGTCACAGACTATTATCCCCTGTAAATAATCCCCACCACTATTTATTAAAAATGCCACCGTCGGGGTCACGGAACCAGGCCCTTTCGCCGTGACATCCACCCAGGACAGAACTGGCCCGGTAACGAGTGCCAACAGGTCCCAGCAAATAGTTTATATTGGCAATGTTTTTGTATTTTGCATATTTTTTTCTGGGGTCTCAACAATAAGTAGAATTTGAGTTTTTTCTTGATTTCACATATATTGTATTTAACTTTAAGTTCATACAAAAAAAATTAACAATTAAAGAAGACATGTCACTAGGTAAAAGGTGACCAGTTTTCACTCTTATTTTATTCCTGTTACTACCTTGAGTATTCCATATTTTACTTTAAAATATTCACCATACAATTCCAGAGATATGAGCCTTTTCATTTAGTACTATTTTTTATGGTCTTTCCAAGAGGGTGTGGCTCAGTTTTCTGGGTGTGCCTTTAGACTGCTCTGCATAAATACCCTTTGGCCACGACCATTCGTAAAGCCCATAAAATTAGCACTAAATATAAAAGGTCCATATCTCTAGAACCATATGGCAGATTTCAAAGAAACAAAAAACAGAATACTCAGAGGAACAGTGGGAATAAAAAAAAAATGCAAAAACTGTCTACTTTTAATTTGGTGACAGTCTTTAAATGCAATTTTACTCCCATTTTGAAGAAGGAAGCTTGTAGCACTTTCAGAATTGTCATGTGTTTATATGACAAGCAAGAATATGTTAGAAAATCATATAAAGTACAACTTCAGAACATATTATTGGAACAGCAAAACAGCTAAAGGAGGTAGTGTGTTAATCCCTACAGTTCTTTAGGTTTAACAATAAATCTTTGCTATTGGATTTGGAACTAAAATGCTAATAAATCTAAGGACATTAATATAATTCCATAGTAAAATTCTGGAGCACATACAGTATATAAATTGTTAATTTCATGTTCTCTCTCTTTCATATATAATTCTACCCAAATTCTGATTTGGTTTGGACATAGTGTGAGGATTTTCTAGAACATATTAAAGGAAATCATTCAGCAGATTTTTGCTATATTTTCTGACAGCACCCTGAAGTAGGGACAGAGATCCCAACTCCAGTGTTGTGCAAATAAGAAAGCCGCGGAGACACCATCACGTGTTTCTCAACGCTGGCAGGAAACTAGCCAGGTCTTTCACCGGGAAGGAACAACCACAGGAAGGGCAGTCTCCAGTCAAGGAGACCACCTATACCAAACATGGTATCCATCCACAGATAGCCGTTTCGGGGTATTTGCCCCTCATCAGTGTGGAGTAGGAATCTGGCTAGTGGGGGCAATGCCTAGTAAAAGACTACTTAAGCAAGCATTGTTGACCTTAGGGAGATCAACATATCCACTGCGGAGACACCATCACGTGTTTCTCAATGCAGTGATTCTAGAGCATTGCCCCCTCGGAAGTATGCAAATAAGAAAGCCGCGGAGACACCATCACGTGTTTCTCAACGCTGGCAGGAAACTAGCCAGGTCTTTCACCGGGAAGGAACAACCACGGGAAGGGCAGTCTCCAGTCAAGGAGACCACCTATACCAAACATGGTATCCATCCACAGACAGCCGTTTCGGGGTATTTCCCCTCATCAGTGTGGAGTAGGAATCTGGCTAGTGGGGGCAATGACTGGAGACTGCCCTTCCCGTGGTTGTTCCTTCCCGGTGAAAGACCTGGCTAGTTTCCTGCCAGCGTTGAGAAACACGTGATGGTGTCTCCGCGGCTTTCTTATTTGCATACTTCCCAGGGGGCAATGCTCTAGAATCACTGCGTTGAGAAACACGTGATGGTGTCTCCGCAGTGGATATGTTGATCTCCCTAAGGTCAACAATGCTTGCTTAAGAACTCCAGTGTTGTATCATCCAGTATACTGGGTTCAGCAGTTTCTTCTGCAGCAGATTTCGTAGAGCTATGTTGTTGATCTGTGTACAATGCTGGCCGCACTAAAGTTTTCTGTGTACACTAGAAGGTGGCCCGATTCTAACGTATTGGGTAGTCTAGAATGTGTATGTAGGTTACACGTGTGCTGGGAGCCGGGGTAAGCTGGTAACCATGGTACACATTCGGATAAGTAAGCAAAGCGCTTTCCATAATTACAGGATTGTGTACCATGGCTACCAGCGTACGTCGGTAAGCTGGTAACTATGGTACACATTGGGTAACTATGCAAAGCGACAGTGCTGGTTAATTTTATGCTTTTTGGTCTCCTGCTGTGCAGCATGCATCAGCGTGTTTGACAGTGGGAGATCAACAATCTGAATGGGCAGGGAGCCGGGGTAAGCTAGTAACCATGGTACACATCGGGTAACTATGCAAAGCGGTTTCCATAGTTACCCGATGTGTACACTGGTTAACAGCGTACGCCGGCTCCGGCACACGTGTGCCGGGAATCGGGGCAAGCTAGTAACCATGGTACACATCGGGTAACTATTCAAAGCGACAGTGCTGGTTCATTTTTTGTTTGTTGGTCTCCTGCTGTGCAGCACGCATCGGCGTGTTTGACAGCGGGAGAGCAACGATCAAAATGGGCAGAGAGCCGGCATACGCTGGTAACCAAGGTACACAATCGGGTAACTAAGCAAAGTGGTTTCCATGGTTACCCGATGTGTACCATATTTACCAGCGTATGCCGGCTCCGTCACGATCCCAGTAATGCAACAATATGTCTCGGCTGGGTTGCCGGTGTGGGTTTCCGGGGGTGCAGCAGTCACCTGGGAGTCGGGGCTCCGTGTGGGTTCGGGGAATGCGTGCGGGGGGCGGAGCCAGGCCGAGCGTCTAATGCGTGTGGGGGCGGGGCCTGGCCAAGCAGCTAATCCATGCGGGGGCGAGGCTCGGGTAACTATGCAAAGCGGTTTCCATAGTTACCCGATGTGTACACTGGTTAACAACGTACGCCAGCTCCGGCACACGTGTGCCGGGAGCTGGGGTAAGCTGGTAACCATGTTACACATCAGGTAACTAAGGAAAGTGGTTTCTATAGTTACCCGATGTGTACCATGGTTACCAGCCTATGCCGGCTCCGGCACACGTGTGCTGGGAGCTGGTAACCATGTTACACATCGGGTAACTAAGGAAAGCGGTTTCTATAGTTACCCGATGTGTACCATGGTTACCAGCCTACGCCAGCTCCGGCACATGTGTGCCGGGAGCCGGGGTAAGCTAGTGGTTTCACACATCCGGCGCCCTCCCGTACACTGTGTACAGTACAGTGGCCGCGGCGCAACTTCCTGGTCACATACTCTGGTCACATGACAACACGTGATTGGAGCTTGTCGCGCGGCCACTGTAGTGTACACAGTGCACAAGAGCGCACCGGATTTGAGAAAGTGGAGAAAAGGTAAGTAACCATTCAAAGCGACAGTGCTGACGTGTGCCGGGAGCCGGGGTAAGCTAGTAACCATGTTACACATCGGGAAACTAAGGAAAGCGGTTTCTATAGTTACACGATGTGTACCATGGTTACAAGCCTATGCCGACTCCGGCACACGTGTGCCGGGAGTCGGGGTAAGCTAGTGGTTTCACACATTTGGCCTTTTCTTCACTTTGTCTTGCTGGTGTGGGCTTCCGGGGGGGAAGCAGTCACCTGGGAGTCGGGGCTCCGTGTGGGTTCAGAGAATGCGTGGGGGGGTGGGGCCAGGCCAAGCGTCCAATGAGTGAGGGGGCGGGGCCTGGCCAAGCAGCCAATATGTGCAGGGGTGGGGCCAGGCCGAGCCGAGCGGCCAATATGTGTGGGGGCGGGGCCAGGCCGAGCCCAGGGGCTAATGTGACGGTTGTCACTGTAATGACGTCATTTTCGTAACAGACAGACAGACAGAATAAGGGAATTATATATATAGATTGTATAGTGATAGAGAGCTGCTAATCAGTGGGGAGGATTGTATTGGACTAGGATGCACAAGGACAGATGTCTTGTAGTGATATCTCCTGTAGAGTCGAGCGATGTTCGAGTCGAACGGTTAGCCAATTTCATGTTCGAGTGATTTTGGGGGGTGTTCGAGTCGTTCGACGAACTCGAATGATTTGCTTAAAGTTCAGCAGTTCGAGTTACGCTTGAGAACGGTTCGATCACCAAAAGCGTGACTTTTCACAGTATGTACGCACGTTGCGTATCTGCATGCGTCCTGCGTCCCCAGCACAATCCCTCTCTCTTTCCTACTCACTGATCACGTGCGCCTCGCTGCACGGCTGTCACAAATCTCTGGCGGCTTTTCCTCTTTTGAAAATGGCTGCCGCTTCATTATTCAATCAGGTATTCCATGCCTTCCCCGCCCACCAGCACCCATGATTGGTTGCAGTCAGACATGCCCCCACAATGAGTGACAGCTGTCTCACTGCAACCAACCACACTCGCTGGTGGGCGGGTCTATATAGTGCAGTAAAATAAATAAATAAATAATTAAAAAAAAATAATAATGCAGTTCCCCCCAATTTTAATACCAGCCAGGATAAAGTCACATGGCTGGAGGCTGGTATTGTCAGGATGGAGAACGCCACGTTATGGAGAGCCCACCACCCTAACAATATCAGCAGGCACCCGCCCGGAATTGCCACATCCATTAGATGCGACAGTCCCGGGACTCTACCCAGCTCATCCCGAATTGTCCTGGTGTCGTGGCAATCGAGGTAATAACGGGGTTAATCATGGCAGGCGTCTCCCCGAGATACCTTCCATGATTAACCTGTAAGTGAAAGTAAAGAAACACACACAGCAAAAAATCCTTTATTTGGAATAAAAGACATTTACCTCTTTATTAATCCCCAAACAACAATCCAGGTCCGAAGTAATCCACACAATACTGTCAGCTCTGCTACATGAAGATGACATGGAGCCCCATAGAACACAAGCGATCTGTGTCCTCTCCACGCAGCACCTGAAGTGAGCCGCGCTGTCACCGGGGACTTCACTCTGCATTGCAGAGGTCAAGATAACCAAATCTTCCTATGCTTCTCATTAGAGGCAGTGGCTCAATGGTTGGAGCTACTGCCTAGGAAGCATTAGTTCACGTGTTGAAGTCCCGGCCGCCCTGGTAAGAAATTTAATTTATTTTTAAATTATAATTATTATTTATCTATAATTATAATTTAATTTAATTATGCACTGAGGGGAGGAGCCGGACATCAGCTGTGAGCCGCGGGCCACACCTCTAAAATCGGAGCAGTTCACGGAATGAGGCTGCATTGCTCTCTCCTCTCTCTCTCTTCTCTCTCTCTCTTCTCTCTCTCTTTTTCTCTATCTCTTTTTCTCTCTTTTTCTCTCTCTCTTGTTCACTCTTTTCCTCTCTTTTTCTCTCTTTCTCTTTCTTTTTCTCTCTTTTTCTCTCTTTCTCTCTGTTTTCTCTCTCTCTTCTCTCTCCTTCTCTTTCTTTCTCTTTTCTCTCTCTTCTCTCTCTCTTCTCTCTCTTTTCCCTCTCTTCTCTCTCTCTCCTCTCTCTTCTCTCTGTCTCTTCTCTCTGTCTCTTCTCTCCTCTTCTCTCTCTTCTCTCTGTTCTCTCTCTTTCCTCTCTCTCTTCTCTCTCTCTCTTCTCTCCTCTTCTCTCTCTCTTCTCTCTCTCTCCTCTCTCTCCTCTCTCTTCTCTCTCTTTTCTCTCCTCTTCTCTTCTCTCTCTCTTCTCTCGCTCTCCTCTCTCTTTTCTCTCCTCTTCTCTCTCTTCTCTTTCTTCTCTCTCTTTCCTCTCTCTCTTCTCTCTCTTCTCTCCTCTTCTCTTTCTCTTCTCTCTCTCTTCTCTCTCTCCTCTCTCTTCTCTATCTCTCGTCTCTCCTCTTCTCTCTCCTCTCTCTCTCTTCTTTCCTCTCTTCTCTCCTCTTCTCTTCTCTCTCTTCTCTCTCCCTTCTCTCGCTCTCCTCTCTCTTTTCTCTCCTCTTCTCTCCTCTTCTCTCTTCTCTCTCTTTCCTCTCTCTCTTCTCTCTCTCTTCTCTCTCTCCTCTCTCTCCTCTCTCTTCTCTATCTCTCTTCTCTCCTCTTCTCTCTCCTCTCTCCTCTCTCTCTCTTCTTTCCTCTTCTTTTCTCTCTGTTCTCTCTCCCTTCTCTCGCTCTCCTCTCTCTTTTCTCTCTTCTCTCTCTCTTCGCTCTCTCTTCTCTCTCTCTTCTCTTTCTCTTCTCTCTCTTCTCTCCTCTTCTTTCCTCTTCTCTCTCTCTTCTTTCCTCTTCTCTCTCTTCTCTCTCTTCTCTTATTTTCTCGCTCTCTCTCCTCTCTCTTCTCTCTCTTCTCGCTCTCTTTCTCCCTCTCTCTTCTCTCTACTCTCTCTTCTCTCCTCTTCTCTCCTCTTCTCTCTCATTCTTCTCTCTCCTCTCTCTTCTCTCCTCTTCTCTCCACTTCTCTCTCTCTTCTCTCCTCTTCTCCTCTCTCTCCCTCTCTCTTCTCTTTTCTCTCTCTTTTCTCTGTCCCTCTCTCTCTTCTCTTTTCTCTCTCTTTTCTCTCTCTCAGACCTGGTGATAATCAGCTGATGCGGTCACCTGACGGAATCAGCTGACACTAAAAGTCGAGCGGTGAGGCCGGCTTTTCACCGCCCGCCGGCTAAGCTATCAGCTGCTGCTGCCAGACAGGAGTCATTTATAAAAGCCGTTTATACAATCAGCTGCTGTGTCATGTGATTCAGGCCCTTGAACCTGACACATCATCTGATCGCTTTGCTTTCCAGCAAACCGATCAGATGATATTGGATCTGGATTGGACAGCGCGGGACCCTTGACCCAGAATTACTGCAGAGGGGGGTTCTTTATTTCAATAAAGATGGAATCACTAATTGTGTTGTGTTTTATTTCTAATTTCTAATCTCTGAGATTGACTAAGAACCTTGTGTTTGAAATGCGTCCTCTCTGGTTTGGGTCTGTTTCACCCCAACATGGACTTTTTAATATGTAAATAATAAAGAATCAACGTTTTAAAGAAATTCCTGTTTGGACCCCAGTTGCTGGAACTTTTCCTTTCAGTCCTGGATGGAGTATGCTGAGCCTTATAGCTCTGCAGCTGCTGTCTGCTGTCTGTCTGTATGCAGGAGAGTAGACAGCAGCTGCAGAAGTACAAGGCTCAGCATGCTCCATTCACTAGTCTAGTGTATGCAGGAGAGCAGACAGCAGCTGCAGAACTACAAGGCTCAGCATGCTCCATTCACTGGTATATGCAGGAGAGCAGACAGCAGTTGCAGAACTGCAAGGCTCAGCATACTCCATCCAGGACTGTATGCAGGAGTTTTTTGCCCCCCAAAAAAATGACGTGGGCTTCGCCATATTTTTGTATGCTAGCCAGGTACAGCAGGCAGGTACGGCTGCCCCCAACCCCCAGCTGCCTATTTGTACCCGGCTGGGAACTAAAAAAATAGGGAAGCCCTTTTTTTAATTATTTCATGAATTTCATGAAATAATTAAAAAAAAAATCGACATGAGCGTCGACCCATTTTTGTGTCCAGCCAGGTACAACTAGGCAGCTTGGGATTGGAATCCACAGCACAGGTTGGCCCGAGCTTTCTGCGCTCTTCTGCTTTGAATTGCAGTCCGCAGCCGCCCTAGAAAATGGCGCTTTCATAGAAGCGCCATCATCTGGCGCTGTATCCAACTCTTCCAGCAGCCCTGAAGCTGGGTGGCTTGCTGGGTAATAATGGGTTAATAGTAGCTTTGTTTTACTAGCTAGTATTAAGCCAGAGATTCTTAATGGCTTAAAGGCAAGTTTGACCCAGCCATTAAGAATTTCCAATAAAGGGTTAAAAAAAAGACACCACACAGAGAAAAAATACTTTAATAGAAATAAATACACAGACACACTTAGAGACTACATGTTTATTACTCCCTCTCAGCCCTCCACGATCCTGGTCTTCTGTCTTCTTTCCCCTTTAACCCATGCAGCTCTGCTACATCAGACAGCACTGCATGGGAGGAAGATGCTGCTGCTCCATGCAGTCTAATCACTCAGTGAGAGTGAGCAGAGGCTGCGGGCTGTAAGCGTTGAAATCACCGCTGCCACTGTTGCTAAAGTAATCTGACAGGCGGTTATTATAGCAACAGTGCTCCGATCATGTGATTCCCGGTGCCGCAATTCACCGGCTGTGGCAGCCAGTACTTGCATGTGGGCTGACAGCATCTCGCCGGTACACGGAGATGCTGGAACGAGCACCGCATACCGGAGAGATGCACTGACAGGACCTAGCATGACATCTAGCTATGTGACCAGTCTGTAGCCAATGAGATAATACACACGTGACTAGTCACATGCTATTTTGACGTCACAGAAGGTCCTATCATCAGTGCGGGTTACCAGGAGGGCGCAGCGATGATCGTAAGGAAAAGCGGCGGGAGACAGAGTGCAGGACACGTCGCAGGGACCTGTAAGTGTAATGGCAATGCTTATTAACTGTATGTGTACATGTATAATGTGTTTTTATGTGTTTGTGTTTGGCTGCCATTGTTTTCAATGGGGTTCGAAGGGGTTCATCGAACGTTCGACGAACGCTGAACTCGAACTCTCTAATCTCCTGCTGAAAAAACAATCATTGTATTGAAACAGACAAACACAGCCTAGTAAGTTTCACATCGCTGTAATCAGGGACTTTGCTCCTAAAGTATGGGGCTCTCAGATTACATAGCAAAAACCTGCTGACAAATTCCTTTTAAACTAACTGGCTGCTATTGAATCCTATGTGTCATGTGTAGTTCATGTATAATCTGTAGGCTTTAGGCTCGCTGTAAGTAAATTGTTCAAGTTCATGTTTTAGAAAAAGAACAAAAGGAAATATATCTGCTGTTTTATTGTTTTCTTTTAGCAAATTTGCCATTTGTTTGCCCATAAAAGAATTAGTGAGACAGTCACTGTCACAGTCACTAATGGAATGCATATGGACGCAGAGGAAGGCTGGATAAAGGTCACTGAGCTGTCAACCCCTGGCAGCTCTATTCCTTCTGTGATCAGTAAATGCTGTTTGAACACATTTTAGAAACTGCTGCCAAACACAAATCAAATGAGATTTCTAAATTAACAGCAAACAAAACAAAGTCCAAAGGTGTTTAATCCATGGGATATTAAATGGTGGACTTTTGTTGAATGCCATGGGTTAAAAGGAGCACACACAAAAAATATTCTAATGTATTATAATTAGGGTTTTCCATTAATAATTTTGTAAAAGTTTAAATAATTACATTGATAGATTGAAAAAAGACCTAAGTCCATCAAGTTCAACCTTGTGTCACCATTAAAGTTTTTGTCACTAATACATCTGTAAGCAGTGGCGTAACTAGAGTTGGATGGGCCCCGGTGCAAAGTTTAGACCTGGGCCCCCCCTCCACATACACAGACACTTGGGGTAAGGCATACCTCCCAACTTTTAAAGAAGGAAAAGAAGGACAAATTTTTAGGCCACGCCCCCTAACCACACCCATTTCACAGTCACGCCCATATCCACTCCCCATCCACACCCATTCAGCATGGACACGCAGGCAGCCGGCGGGCCTCCAGCATGGACACGCAGGCAGCCGGCGGGCCTCCAGCATGGACACGCAGGCAGCCGGCGGGCCTCCAGCATGGACACGCAGGCAGCCGGCGGGCCTCCAGCATGGACACGCAGGCAGCCGGCGGGCCTCCAGCATGGACACGCAGGCAGCCGGCGGGCCTCCAGCATGGACACGCAGGCAGCCGGCGGGCCTCCAGCATGGACACGCAGGGAGCCACAGTGAGGCGGCCGGTCGCCCACACAGTGAGGTGGCCGGTCGCCTTCACAGACAGGCGGCAGGGGGGCGCCCGCACAGACAGGCGGCCGGGGGGCGCCCGCACAGACAGGCGGCCGGGGGGCGCCCGCACAGACAGGCGGCCGGGGGGCGCCCGCACAGAAAGGCGGCCGGCCGACCGCACAGACAGGCGGCCGGCCGACCGCACAGAGAGGCTCCGGCCGGGGGTGAGGGGGGGGGGAGGGAGGGAAATCAGCGCTGGGGAGATTTTACTGTACCAGCAGCAGCACAGGCAGCGCTCCTCTCTGTTATGCCACGTCTACTGGGATGGTAGGAGGGAAAAGCAGGGAGGCGGAGAGAGAGTGGGTGGGCGGAGCCCGGGAGCCGGCCGTCCCGATCGTGGCAACGGGACAAACAACGTAAAGCGTGAAAGTCCCGCTGTATTCGGGACGGTTGGGAGGTATGGGGTAAGGGATAATGACACTGACACTCGGGGTACAGGATAATGACGCTGACACTTGGCTCTCACCCACAGCACCCTGAAATCCCTCTATCAGCACCCAGCTTTCCTATGTTCTGATATTTATCTTGTCCTCAGCACCCAGCTTTCCCATATCAGAGCATGAGAAAGCTGGGTGCTGAGAGATGTATATCAGAACATGGGAAAGCTGGGTGCTGAGAGATGTATATCAGAACATGGGAAAGCTGGGTGCTGAGAGATGTATATCAGAACATGGGAAAGCTGGGTGCTGAGAGATGTATAGCAGAGCATGGGAAAGTTGGCTGCTGAGGGAAAGAGCCTTTTTCCCTCAGCACAAAACATTTCCATCCCATACTTGTATCTTTGTCCCCCCTGTATAAAGTTCTCAAAATACTATAACAGCCCCCACATAGCCTTCCAAATAATTGTATAAAGGGTCTCACATAACCCTTCATATATTAGAATGCAGATACATAGCCCTCCATATATTATAATGCACCCCCATAATCCTCCATGTATAAAGTAGCCCTTCAATTATAATGCATTTCCCATAGTTCTCCATGTATTAAAATTCACCCCATAGTTCTCCATATATTATACTGCACCACATAGTCCTCCATGTTTTATAATGCACTTCCATAGTCCATGTATAAGGTAGCCTCCATAGTCCTCCATATATTATAATGCAGCCCCCATAGTCCTATATGTATTATAACACAACCCCATAAAACTTCAGATGGTATTATGCAGCCCCATACTCCTCCATGTATAATTCACCCCTATATTCCATGTATAAGGTGTCCCTTCATTTTGTATTATACAGCCCCCCCCCGACCTCCATTTTAATGCAGCCCTATAGACCTCCAGTATAATGCAGCCTCATAGACCTCTATGTATATTACACCTCTATATTCAATGTATAAGGTGTCCTTCATGTTTATTATGCAGCCTCACCAGGCCTCCATATATAATAATGCAGCCAACCTCTCCAGGCCTCCATGTATAATATAGCAGCCAGCCTCCCAGGCCTCCATGTATAATATAGCAGCCAGCCTCCCCAGGCCTCCATGTATAATAATGCAGCCAGCCTCCCCAGGCCTCCATGTATAATAATGCAGCCAGCCTCCCCAGACCTCCATGTATAATAATGCAGCCAGCCTCCCCAGGCCTCCATGTATAATAATGCAGCCAGCCTCTCCAGGCCTCCATGTACAGTATAATGGAGTCTCCCCAGGCCTCCATGTACAGTATAATGCAGCCTCCCCAGGCCTCCATGCACAGTATCATGCAGCCTCCCCACCCCAGGCCTCCATGTACAGTATCAGGCAGCCTCCCCACCCCAGGCCTCCATGTACAGTATCATGCAGCCTCCCCACCCCAGGCCTCCTTGTACAGTATCAGGCAGCCTGCCCACCCCAGGCCTCCATGTACAGTATAATGCAGCCTCCCCAGGCCTCCATGTATAATAATGCTGCCAGCCTCCCCAGGCCTCCATGTACAGTATAATGGAGTCTCCCCAGGCCTCCATGTACAGTATAATGCAGCCTCCCCAGGCCTCCATGCACAGTATCATGCAGCCTCCCCACCCCAGGCCTCCATGTACAGTATCAGGCAGCCTCCCACCCCAGGCCTCCATGTACAGTATCATGCAGCCTCCCCACCCCAGGCCTCCTTGTACAGTATCAGGCAGCCTCCCCACCCCAGGCCTCCATGTACAGTATAATGCAGCCTCCCCAGGCCTCCATGCACAGTATCATGCAGCCTCCCCACCCCAGGCCTCCTTGTACAGTATCAGGAAGCCTCCCCACCCCAGGCCTCCATGTACAGTATCATGCAGCCTCCCCACCCCAGGCCTCCATGTACAGTATCAGGCAGCCTCCCCACCCCAGGCCTCCATGTACAGTATCATGCAGCCTCCCCACCCCAGGCCTCCTTGTACAGTATCAGGCAGCCTCCCCACCCCAGGCCTCCTTGTACAGTATCAGGCAGCCTCCCCACCCCAGGCCTCCATGTACAGTATCATGCAGCCTCCCCACCCCAGGCCTCCATGTACAGTATCATCCAGCCTTCCCACCCCAGGCCTCCATGTACAGTATCATGCAGCCTCCCCACCCCAGGCCTCCATGTACAGTATCATGCAGCCTCCCCACCCCAGGCCTCTATGTACAGTATCAGGCAGCCTCCCCACCCCAGGCCTCCATGTACAGATGCAGCCTCCCCACCCCAGGCCTCCATGTACAGTATCATCCAGCCTTCCCACCCCAGGCCTCCTTGTACAGTATCAGGCAGCCTCCCCACCCCAGGCCTCCTTGTACAGTATCAGGCAGCCTCCCCACCCCAGGCCTCCATGTACAGATGCAGCCTCCCCACCCCAGGCCTCCATGTACAGTATCATCCAGCCTTCCCACCCCAGGCCTCCATGTACAGTATAATGCAGCCTCCCCACTCCAGGCCTCTGACCACCGTGTACTCATATATATATAAAAAAAAAAACCAAGTACTCACCGCTCTCCTCCTTCCACTGCTGCTCTGTCCTGACGTCTCCTTGTTCCACTGATGCTGTACTCCCGAGTTCCTGCTCTCCTCCTTCCACTGCTGCTCGTCCTCCCGGTGCTGCGGTCGGCGTCCTCCCTCCCTGCGCTCTGTGCACTCAGCACAGCAGTCGCACAGGAGTGACGTCACCGCACAGGCACAGGGGCAGAATGATGATGCATAGAGCGGCGCCGGCCGCTCTTTGCTTCATTATTACTGTGCGCGGTGATGGGGGAGGGGGGCCCCGGTGCCGCCGCTGACATCGGGCAGGAGGGCCCGGTGTCGGGGGCGGCAGCGGGTCATATAGTGGGCGCGTGCACTGTGATAGTTCAGCGCAGCTTCTCTCTCACTGAGAGGAGCTGGCTGCTGATCTGCCGGGTCCCCGCGGGCCCCAAACCGCCCGGGCCCGGTCGCGATCGCGACCGCTGCGACCGCGGTAGTTACGCCACTGTCTGTAAGGGTGCTTTGACATCAGCATTTTTTGCCTGTCGGCGTAAAAACACAAACCGCATATGACCGGATCCTGTGGATTGAATGTGCAACGCATGCAACCGCAATTGTTATTTTACCATATCCTTCTGCAACGGGACACAGCATTTATCGGTCGGCACTGGAGTCAACTGATCGTGAGTCAGCTGAACTCCTGATCTCACAGCCCGCACACCCTGCGATGGATGCAGGTTAACAGCAGTCACTGCCTGATGCCATGTGACCATGTGTGGGCTGTGTGGCCAGGAATTCAGCTGAGTTCAGATCAGCTGAGGACTCCAGTGTTGGCCGATTACTTGTTCTATGTCCCGCTGCATACACTGCAGTGTGTGCGGGCTGTGGAATTCAGCTGAGTTCGGCGGGCACTGGAGTCATCTGATCTGAACTCAGCTGAACTCCTGACCTCATACCAGCAGAGCAAGTAATCAGATCAGCTGACTGGGATGACCTGGACTCTGTCAATGCTTAGCAAGAGTTACATTTCTTAAAATTCAGCCAGACATGAAGATAGTTTGTTTATAGACAGATGATAAGCCCTCATTGTTTTTACAAGACTCTTGGGAGTTTAGTATTGACGTTTTTGTTGACTCATGTAATTGTTTTGGCCACTGAAGGCCAGACACCCAGATAACTCAATTATGCAAACTTCCAATTGTATTACTAAATGAATTGCGACACCGGCTGCCAGGATTATATCATATCATCATACCAGAGACTACTAAAGAAAGAAACCCAGGTTGGGACAATTTGGTCACCTGGCTACAGACTTTGCTGTGCTCGGTAAGCTTCCTACGCTTGCCACTATGCTTTTCTCAGAGTAGCTGGCCCGATGCATGAACAATCTAATCCCTGGTGAGCCAGCGGAAGGGTGAGACTCTGTTGCCTGTTACATTTGTGTGTTTTGCTGGTTATGTGTTATGTGCCGTTAATTGTTTGGGGATCCAATAAAGTCTAATTATTGTGATTCCCTCACCCTGTGTTGTCTGAGTAGTGTTTCGCCCACGGTTAAGGAGGCCGGCATTCAGTTGGGATGAGCCCTGTGCCATACTGTCTTTCTAAAGGCGGCCGGGCCAGCGAACGAGAGCACCCACTGACTCCCATGTCTCCACAATTGGTGGCAGCAGTGGGATACTACTCAGCCTGGTTTATCCAGGGGAGCTGCAGAGGACAGGTGTTCGTAGACACCGTCCAGGGCTCAACAACCAGGGAGGCATATAAGCATATCTAGCAGGCCATAGGGGAGGCATTCAGGTTTCGGACGCTAGCATGTCCAACCCCACCAGCTCAGCCATGGGACAAGGACCGGAGAGTACTTATGACCACAGCAGTAAATGGATGCTACAGGATCTGTGGCAGATACGAAAGATTGACTACAGGAACGCTGACACTCGGTCAGACTAGATCCGGAAATTAGTCCGTTGGGATGCCCAGAATGATGCAGAGGATGATGAGGATCCCGCCGATATTGACCCAGAGGATTTAAACTATGTGCCACATCATGGATCTAGTGACAATCGGGAATCAACTTGGTCCCAAATGGCCCGAGCCACAGAGTTGTTGGCCGCATTGGGGCCTAAATCCTCAAGAGAAGAGAGGGCTTGGGTTCTGGAATTTGTTTATGGGGTCCAGCTACCGTACTGCTAACACCAGCCGCTCGAGAAGGATGGTCCCGCTACCCAGCAGAAGCTGCGCCAAAACAAAGGTCTACAAACAGGGTGTTACGGGGGGACCGGCAGATTAGGACCAGGGGGTATATATCCTAATCGCCAGTCGTGGCCCACCGTGCTCCAGATGACAAAGGAGCTGCTGGCACCTGAGGGTTAGGCTGAGACTATAGAGCTGGATGGCTCTGAGATAACCCAGGAACTCTGGGAACCGGTCACGTGTGTTGGGACACGTCAGACCGGACGACAACCCGATTAGCGTTTTGGTGCACCTAGCGCTACACCAACCACGTGTGCAGGAAACACGTCAGGCCGGGAGGTAACCAGGTAGCGTTGACCGGAAGACCACCACGAAAGCACCCTGTCGGCCACGTGTGTAGGACACGTCAGGCCGAGCGGTCCTCCGATTAGCGTTTCTGGCCACCTCTCGACTGGCCACGTGTGTGTAGGACACGTCAGGCCAGATGGGTACACCAGTAGCGTTGACCGGGAAGCCGAGGAGGATAAGGAACACCCTGTTAACTCCACAGGGGTCCTGGGGTACACTGTCCGTGCGCGTAGGGGGCACAACCGGACAGGTGGCGCAGCAGGTGCGTTGTCCGTGTGCGTAGGGGGCACAATCGGACAGGTGGCACAGCAGGTGCGTTGTCCGTGTGCGTAGGGGGCACAATCGGACAGGTGGCGCAGCAGGTGCGTTGTCCGTGTGCGTACGGGGCACAATCGGACAGGAAGCACAGCAGCCGCAACCCAGTTAACGCCACTGGGCTGCTATAGCAAGACTGGAACGGCGGGAGGGAAGCACGGCGCCTGACCCTGATGTGCCGAGCCACGAATCTTGGCGTGACAGGCACCGTTCGCCTAACCCTACCTACCGCTTCCCAACATAGGCTTATGCCGCAATGAGGCTCTAACATGGAGGTGTGCTCTGACTGAGCAAATGTGAAGACTGCGCACCTCCATGTTGTCTCCAGCCCCTTTTATAACCTGGGTCCGCCCCAAACCCAGGGTGGAACCACCAAGGTCCAATAGCAGAGTGCCATGTCATCAGTGACGTCACATGCAACCTATCCGGAACCGCCACGTCATTGATGACCTCATGGCAGCCACGCCCCAAACACTTCACAGTCATCGTCTGACGACCAATACTGAGGTGCCAGATCATAGGGGCGGGCCTCTGCGAGCCAGTCCGGAGTTGCCACGTCATCAGGACACCTGACACCCTCTGCCCTATTAGGGCCTGCCACCTCACGGACATGCTCAGTGAGGTCCTTACCGGACCTAGCCTCTGGTGCACTAAGTGCCTGAGCATGCCCAGTAGCCTGAGCAACAGGCTCAGAAAGCAGACTATCAGTTTGAGCATGCTCAGTAGGCACATCCCAGCACTTAGACACTGCACGAAGTCCAAGTACCTGTGCAAAGAGGCTGTTAGGGTTAATTGTGGGAGCATGCTCAGTAGCCTGAACTGAGGACTTAGTCTCAGACATAACACAATCAGGCTGAGCATGCTCACTAGGCAAAACACCCGGCTTCAACTCTGGCTGGGGTAAATCGGCGCACGCATGCGCACTAGCCGCCTCTCCACACTTAGACGTGGTGGAAGGAACAGCCAACTGGACGACCCGAGGCACGGCCAAGAACGGCAGCCGGTGCCTGGGCGCAACAGGAACCGCAGCAGGCTGCTTGCGGCTATGGCGGCGCTGGTTCGTAACACAGGGCCTGTGACTTGCCCAATCTACGGCGCTGTTATACATGTGGGCACCTTGGACATATCGATAAAGATTGTCTCCTAAACCGAGGCCCCATGCTTGGAGCCCATCTGCCAGCTCAGCCGGACAAGGTCTGTGACATCCAGAGCCAGGAACTACGAGACACTGGTTCCTCAATTACCCTGGTAAGCCCAGTTATTGTTTCCCCAGAAGACAATTTACCAGATTCCCAATTATCCATCTCCCTGGCTGAGGGCCAGCGCTCAGACGTCCCTCTGGCATGTGTGCAGTTAGACCTAAGGACCGACCAAGGAGAGGTCGAGGTGGAGCTTATGGACAGCGTCCCTACATCAGTTATTTTGGGAAATGACCAGGGAGAGGTTGATGTGAGACTTGTGAAAAGCCTCCCCACACCTGATATTTTGGGGACTAACCAGGAAGCGATCGATGTGGGACTTGTGAACAGCCTTTCCATACCTGTCATTGTGGAGACTGACCAGAGCAAGGCTGATGTGGAGCTTATGAACAGCATCCCCACACTGTTATTTTGGGGTCTGACCAGGAAGAGGTCCATATGGAGCTTATGGACAGTCTCCCCACACCTGTTATTTCGGGGACTAACCAGGAGGAAGTTGATGTAGGGCTCATGGATGATCTCCCCACTTCTGTTATTTCAGGGACTAACCAGGAGGAAATTGAAGTGGGGTTCATGGATGGCCCCACCAAGCCTGTTGTGTTGTGAATGTTAGTTATGTTTTGGCTGCTGGGAGGCTCCTTCTGGTGGCCAGGAATGGTTTGGACAGAGACCAGGTGTGTTGTGCAATGGGCGTTTCCTTTGCTAACTCTCTGCTTATTTAAATCCTGGTCTTTTAGCAGGCTTTGCCGGATGTCATTTGTTCTTTGTATCACCAGCCTTCTTCATTATGCTCCACACCACATCTACCCCAGATAAGTGTTTGCTCTTTATTTATTGTTTGGTTCTTTTGCTCTTATCTGGGTTTGTCTTTTGCTGTGGTTGTTTTCTGTTTATTTGCATGCAGGGATTTTCCCCCTCAGTTGCTTGGCTGGGGAACTTCCTGCAGTTCTGTTTGGAGTATAGCTCCTTTAAGTCCATGTGTTTGTGGCTTGTTGAATTTGTTATGATTCTTGTTTTCTGTTCATTGGTATGACAAGAGCACCTGGTATAGGACAGAGTTCAGATTGTGCGATCTGAGGGCCTTTTTGTACTATCAGGAAGTTGGAATTTTGTAGGGTTTTTCTCTGGTCACCATCAGCCCCTTTCCTGTCCTTTCCTATGTTAGTCAGAGGGGGCCTCACCTTTTGCTAATCCTGTCATCTATCTGTGTATTGTGTTTTTCCTATATCACCACAGTCTTTGAATGTGGGGGGCTTGCTATTCTTGTCTATTTTCTGAGGCAGAGAGTTATTCATCTTTCCTTCCTTTAGGATAGTTAGTTCTCTGGCTGGGTTCGCGGTGTACAGGATGTTAGTTCACCCCTCGGCTACTTCTAGTTGTGATGGTCAGAAAGGGGATGGCGGCCAGATTAGTTGCCAATGCTCTTGTCACCTTTTACCAATGATTTGTGGTGATCTTCCATGGTTCCGGATCATAACAGTACATCTGGCCAACAAATTTAAAGGGTACTCTTAAGAGGGAAAAAAAAAGGAAAAAGTCTGCTGAGAATTTTTTTTTTTTTTGGTGTTTTTCCTCCTCTTCTTTGGGTTCCGTGGAAGATTTCTTTTTTCTAGCATGGATGAATTGGGTGAGCGTGTTGCTCATCTTGATGCTAAGGTTCGTCGTTTAGAGTCTTATCTTGCACAGACTCCCCTTGCAGAGCCTAAGATTCCCGTTCCTGAATTTTTTTCGGGAGATAGGTCAAAATTTTTGAGCTTCAAAAATAATTGTAAATTATTTTTTGACCTGCGCCCTAAGTCCTCAGGGAATTGTCATCTCCTTACTGCGTGGTGACCCTCAGGACTGGGCCTTCTCTTTAGCGTCTGATGATCCGATTCTCAGTGATGTAGACTCCTTTTTTCAGGCCTTGGGTTTATTATATGACAAACCCAATTTTGCGGACCAAGCAGAAAAATTCTTGTTATCCTTAACTCAGGGTTTGGATTCTGCAGAAACGTTTTGTCAGAAATTTCGAAAGTGGGCGGTCTTTACCAAATGGATTGATGATGCGCTTGCGGCTCTTTTTCGAAAGGGTGTTGCTGATTCTGTGAAGGATGTAATGGTAGGATTTCCCGTCCATTCTGGTCTTGATGCCTCTATGACCTTGGCCATTCATATTGATAGACGGTTACGTGAGCGCAGGAAGATACCTGCTAGTTTTGTGCCTGTGGAACAGCCTTTGGAGCCTATGGAGTGTGATAGGGTCCTTCTTTCTAATACTAGTCAGCAGGGGTTCAGACGGAAGAATAGACTTTGCTTCTATTGTGGTGACGCTTCTCATAACATCTCTGTCTTCCCTAAACGTGATAGGAGATTGGCTACTTCTGTTACTGTGGGTTCTTTGCAACCAAAGTTTCTTTTGTCTGTCACATTGATTTGCTCATTGTCTTCCTTTTCTGCATTTGCCTTTGTGGACTCAGGGGCAGCGCTCAATTTGATGGATTTTGTGTTTGCTCGGGATTGTGGTTTCCCCATGGTTCCTTTGCAAACTCCTATTCCTTTAAGGGGCATTGATGGCAGAACATAAACCCCAATTTTGGACCCAGGTGCCTATGAGAGTTGCACCAGCGCATCAGGAGACTTGTACATTTTTGGTATTGCATAATCTACAGGATACCTTGGTACTGGGATTTCCGTGGTTGCAGACCCATAATCCAGTTCTTGACTGGAGATCCTTGTCAGTAGCTAGTTGGGGTTGTCAAGGTTTGCATCAGGACCTTTCCATGTCATCCACGTCTGCTCAGGCAGTTGATGTTCCGGCCTTCTTGTCTGATTTCTGTGATGTATTTAATGACCAGGAATCTGGTTCTCTGCCCCCACACCGGGACTGTGTCTGTGCCATTGAGTTGGTGCCCGGTTGTAAATTTCCCAAGGGGCAGATTTTCCACTTGTCTGTGCTCGAACATGATGCCATGCGGTAATACATCAGGGAATCATTGGAGAAGGGGCACATTCGGCCCTCATCTTCTCCTTTGGGTGCCGGCTTCTTCTTTGTTGCTAAGAAAGATGGGTCGTTGAGGCCTTGTATTGATTACCGTCTTCTTAGTAAAATTACGGTCAAATATCAGTACTAGTGATGAGCGAGTACTAAAAAGCTCGGGTGCTCGAAGCTCGGGCCGAGCCTCCCAAGATACTCGTGTACTCGGCCCGAGCAACGAGCCCAATGTTATCCTATGGGAGACCCGAGTATTTTTGTGAAATGACCCCCGGCAGCATGTAGAAACCCTAAAAATGGCACAAAAGTCTCAGAAGAGTGCTCAAATGACATGGCATCAGCATGGGGAAGACCCCTTGAAGCATTTATCACTCAAAAGTCACAGCTGTGAACAATTTTGTCCAAGTTTTACGCCATTTTTACGGACTCACCAGAAAACCTTCCAAAATGACACCAAATGAATTTTCATGGCGGAAATGTTAAGGGCACATACCCAATAGTGAGATAGAGCTGGTGTATGTTACTTTTTGAGATTAATACATGAAAGATTTTACATGAAAACCTTGTGTGGCACTCCGATGTCCAAAACGCACGTTTTGTGCTTTTTACTAGCGATGTCGGTCATTTTTTTTTTTTTTATTCTATCGCCCTCAGTCCGTCGGTCTGTCTCTCTCTGTCTTGTCTGTCCCCCTCTCACAGTCTGTCGGTCAGTTCCCCCCCCTCTCTCTTACTTACCGTTCCCCGATCACTGCCGCGGCGCTGCACAGCTGTTCAAACTCCGGTGGCTTTTCCTCTTTTGAAAAAGCCGGCCGCTCATTAATCAATCTCCTATTCCCTGCTTTCCTGCTTTTCGGCGCCTATGATTGGTTGCAGTGAGACACGCTCCCACGCTGAGTGACAGCTGTCTCACTGCACCCAATCACAGCAGCCGGTGTGTGTATACTGTGCAGTGAAATAAATAATTAAATAATTAAAAAAAACGGCGTGCGGTCCCCCCAATTTTAATACCAGCCAGATAAAGCCATACGGCTGAAGGCTGGTATTCTCAGGATGGGGAGCCCCACGTTATGGGGAGCCCCCCACCCTAACAATATCAGTCAGCAGCCGCCCAGAATTGCCGCATACATTAGATGCGACAGTTCTGGGGCTGTACCCGGCTCTTCCCGATTTACCCTAGTGCGTTGGCAAATCGGGGTAATAAGGAGTTAATGGCAGCCCATAGCTGCCACTAAATCCTAGATTAATCATGTCAGGTGTCTCCCCGAGATTCCTTCCATGATTAATCTGTAAATTACAGTTAAAAAACACACACACCCGAAAAATCCTTTATTAGAAATAAAAACACTAACAAAGTCCCTCATTACCAATTTATTAACCCCGACAAACCCTCCATGTCCGGCGTACTCCACAGTCCTCCAGCGTCGCGTCCAGCTCTGCTGCATGGAAGTGACAGGAGCTGCAGAATACACCGCCGCTCCGGTCACCTCCACGCAGCTAATGAGATGAGTATAGCGATCAGCTGAGCTGTCACTGAGGTTACCTGGATCCAGCGGTGGATGCAGCGGTGGCCGCGGGTAACCTCAGTGACAGCTCAGCTGATCGCGCTACTCACCGCCGCTCCAGTCAGCTCCATGCACCAACTGAGGTGAGTATAGCGATCAGCTGCTGTCACTGAGGTTAATCGCGGCCACCGCTGAATCCAGCGGTGGCCGGGAGTTACCTGACTGACAGCAGCTGATCGCGCTATTCCCTTCATTAGCTGCGTGGAGGTGACCGGAGCGGCGGTGTCTTCTGCAGCTCCTGTCACATGGAGGGTTTGTCGGGGTTAATAAATTGGTAATGAGGGACTTTGTTAGTGTTTTTTATTTCTAATAAAGGATTTTTCGGGTGTGTGTGTTTTTTAACTGTAATTTACAGATTAATCATGGAAGGAATCTCGGGGAGACGCCTGACATGATTAATCTAGGATTTAGTGGCAGCTATGGGCTGCCATTAACTCCTTATTACCCCGATTTGCCAACGCACTAGGGTAAATCGGGAAGAGCCGGGTACAGTCCCAGAACTGTCGCATATAATGTATGCGGCAATTCTGGGCGGCTGCTGACTGATATTGTTAGGGTGGGGGGCTCCCCATAACGTGGAGCTCCCCATCCTGAGAATACCAGCCTTCAGCTGTATGGCTTTATCTGGCTGGTATTAAAATTGGGGGGACCGCACGCCGTTTTTTTTTAATTATTTATTTATTTATTTTACTGCACAGTATAGACCCGCCCACCGGCTGCTGTGATTGGGTGCAGTGTGACACCTGTCACTCAGCGTGGGGGCGTGTCTCACTGCAACCAATCATAGGCGCCTGTGGGTGTGGAAAGCAGGGAATATGAGATGGCTGTGTACAGAGCACAGCGCGCCGGCCGATATAAAGGCTCGGTCACGCTGTGCAGGCCGGCCAATCACTGCAATTCCACAACTAACAGGGCTGTGGCATTGCAGTGGTCTGCCAGCCAATCCCTGCATGAGGGCTGGCTCTCAAAAGAGCGCCAACATGCAGAAATGAAGACCACGAGTAAAGCACGAGTATTGCAAAATTACTCGGTACCCGCCGAGTAGCCCGAGTACAGTGATACTCGTGCGAGTACCGAGTAGTAACAAGCATACTCGCTCATCACTAATCAGTACCCTTTGCCTCTGATGTCTGATCTGTTCTCTAGAGTGAAGAGTGCCAAATGGTTTACGAAACTGGATCTCAAGGGTGCGTATAATCTCATCCGTATTAAGGAGGGTGATGAATGGAAGACGGCTTTTAATACTCCTGAGGGGCATTTTGAGTACCTAGTGATGCCTTTTGGGCTCACTAATGCACCCTCCGTCTTCCAGGCCTTCATGAATGATATTTTTCGGGACCTTATTGGTAAATTTTTGATTGTGTATTTGGATGACATCTTGATTTTTTCTGATGATTGGGACTCTCATGTTGGGCAAGTATGGGCTGTTTTTCAGATACTTAAGGATAATGCACTGTACGTTAAGGGGTCAAAGTGCCTCTTTGGTGTGCAAAGGATTTCCTTTTTGGGCTTCATCTTGTCTCCCTCCGCTATCGAAATGGACCCGGTTAAGGTTCAGGCTATTTACGACTGGGTGCAACCCACTTCTCTAAAATCCCTGCAGCAGTTTTTGGGGTTTGCTAATTTTTACCGTAAATTTATAGCCAATTTTTCTGCCATTGTCAAACCTCTGACAGATTTGACGAAGAAGGGAGCTGATGCTGAGCATTGCATCCCAGAGACAATTGTGGCCTTCCAGGAGCTAAAAAGGCAATTCACTTCTGCCCAAGTCCTGCAGCAACCTGATGTGTCTTGCCCATTTCAAGTTGAGATCGATGCCTCAGAGATCGGAGCAGGTGCTGTTCTTTCTCAACGAGACACTACTTCGGGTAAACTTAAGCCCTGTGCCTTTTTCTCTCGGAAGTTTGCTCCTTCTGAACGGAATTATGATGTGGGGAACCGAGAATTATTGGCTATGAAGTGGGCATTTGAAGAGTGGAGGCATTGGTTGGAGGGGGCTCGGCATCAAGTTGTGGTGCTTACGGACCACAAGAATCTCATCTATCTGGAATCGGCCAAGAGGTTGAATCCTCGGCAGGCCAGGTGGGCTTTGTTTTTTACCCGGTTTAATTTTGTGGTCTCTTTTTTGCCGGGCACCAAGAATGTTAAGGCCGATGCCCTTTCCAGGAGTTTGTGCGCTAACTCTTTGGAGGTTGTCGAACCGTCTACTATCCTGAATGATAGGCTATTTCGCCTGATCTGCAGTTGTCACTGGCGGAATTTCAGGGGGATAAACCTGAGAGATGTCCTACAGGGAAACTGTTTGTCCCAGACCAATGGAGAGACCGAGTTGTCTCTGAGGTTCATTGCTTTGTTTTGGCGAGTCATCCTGGCATTTTTGGTACTCGGGATCTTGTGAGACGCTTTTTTTGGTGGCCTTCCCTGTCCCGGGATGTCCATCGTTTTGTGCAGTCATGTGGAGTTTGTTCTAGGTCCAAGCCTTGTTGTTCACGTTCTAGTGGGCTATTATTGCCTTTGCCGGTACCTAAGACACCTTGGACGCACATCTCTATGGATTTTATTTCAGATCTTCCCGTCTCTCAGAAAATGACTGTGACTGTGATTTGGGTGATCTGTGACAGATTCTCCAAGATGGTCCACTTGCTTCCCCTATCTAAGTTGCCGTCTTCATCAGAGTTGGTGCCTTTGTTTTTCCAACATGTTCGTTTGCATGGTATTCCCGAAAACATTGTTTCTGACAGAGGGGTGCAGTTTGAATCCAGGTTTTGGAGGATTTTTTGCTCCAAATTGGGTGTTCAGCTGTCTTTCTCCTCGGCGTTTCATCCTCAGACCAACGGTCAGACTAAAAGGGCTAACCAGACCCTGGAGACCTATTTACGGTGTTTTGTTTCTGTGGATCAGGATGACTGGGTTTCGTTTTTGCCTTTGGCTGAATTTGCCCTTAACAATAGAGCTAGCTCTACCACATTGGTGTCCCCCTTTTTCTGCAATTTTGGGTATCACCCTAGGTTCCTCTCAGGGCAGCTTGAGGCGTCTGACTGTGGATTCGGTGGTCAACAGAATGCAGCAGATTTGGGGGCAGGTAGTGGATAAATTGTTTCAGTCCCACGAAACTGCCCAAAAGTTTGCCAACCGGCGTCGGACTGTTGGTCCCCGGTTTAAAGTAGGGGACATGGTGTGGTTGTCCTCTAAAAATATTCCTATGAGAGTTCCATCTCCTAAATTTAAGCTCAGATTTATTGGACCTTATAAGATTTCGGAGATTATCAAACCTGTATCTTTCCGTTTGACTCTGCCTGCATCATTTAAGATTCACAATGTCTTTCATAAGTCCTTGTTGAAGAAACATGTGGAGCCAACAGTTCCTGCAGCATCGCCTCCTGACCCTGTTTTGGTACAAGGGGATCTGGAGTATGAGGTTGAAAAAATTCTGGATTCCCGTCGCAGTAGGCGTCAGCTTCAGTACCTTGTGAAATGGAAGGGTTATGGGCAGGAGGATAACTCTTGGGTTGTGGCTTCTGACATTCATGCAGACAGGTTGGTTCGCGCCTTCCATCATGCTCATCCCGAGCGACCCGGTGGCGTTGGTGAGGGTTCGGTGACCCCTCCTCAAGGGGGGGGTACTGTTGTGAATGTTAGTTATGTTTTGGCTGCTGGGAGGCTCCCTCTGGTGGCCAGGAATGGTTTGGACAGAGACCAGGTGTGCTGTGCAATGGGCGTTTCCTTTGCTAATGTCGCGGGCGGGGAGGACGCCATCGCTGCTGTGCTCTCACTAATGCTCGGGTCCGGCGCTGCTGCGATGGCTGCTCGGTGGCTCGAGCGGCGGGCCGGATCCGGGGACTCGAGCGGCGCTCCTCGCCCGTGACTGAAAGGGGGTAGTAGTTTGGGGGGTTTAGTCCGTGACGCCACCCACGGGTCGTGGTGAGGTTGGGCACCACTGCTGCTGGTGACAGGGATCCCGGGAGCGATGGCAGGGAGCAGCTGGGATGTTGTTTTCCCCCTCCGTGGGTAGGGGTTGGTGGTCCCGAGGCCCGGTGAGGTCACGGGGAGACAGGGTTGGCAAGGTGCAGGGTCGCTTGGACTGCGCAGCGCGGTGCCGGATGGCACGGTAGTACTCACTCAGCCACAAATGTACGGAAAGCCTCTGGTAAACTAAACGGCTGGATGGACGGGTCCCGCAGCCGGCTGCTGTGGTTTCTCCCGGACGGTTGGTGGTGGCTGCCTTTCCCTGCACCTTTTGTGTAAGTTCGGTCCCGATAGCTTCCCACCGGTAACCCGCTCCCCGGCGTGTGTATGTGCCGGAGGAGACCTTTTGCCCGCAGGCTCTAGCCCTTGGAGCTCTAGCTGTGGCGGTAGCTGTATTTCCTTTTGCTGGTTGGACGGTTGCCTTCAATCGGGTCTTGGCTGTTAGGAAACCCCTGGGGTTCCGGTCACTGACGGATTTGACCTTTTGACGGCGACTCCAAGCCTGGTCGGGGTCCGCAAGCCCTGCTGGTTTGTGCTGGCTTCACTTCGCTCTCCGGTTCGGTACCGGCGGGCCACCGCCCGTCCCCGGTCCTACGGTTCCGCGTTGATCTGCCTCTCCTGCAAACGGCCACCACCGTCTGCCAACCTTGCTCTAAGTGCCCGGGCCACGTACCCGGACTCAGTCAGTTTGCTCCTCCACTTCCACTTCACTCCCCTCTCCTTCACTTCCCTAACTGAACTGCCCTCACTTCCTTTTCCCACCTCCAGGACTGTGAACTCCTTGGTGGGTGGGGCCAACCCCCTGGCTCCACCCCACCTGGTGTGGACATCAGCCCCTGGGGGAAGGCAACAAGGATTTTGTGTCTGGCTGATGTGCCTATCTCGGGGTGGGGGTATCATGTTGTAGTACCTGTGACGACGTGGCTAGTCCAGGGCGCCACACTAACTCTCTGCTTATTTAAATCCTGGTCTTTTAGCAGGCTTTGCCGGATGTCAGTTGTTCTTTGTATCACCAGCCTGCTTCATTCTGCTCCACACCACATCTACCCCAGATAATTGCTTGCTCTTTATTTATTGTTTGGTTCTTTTACTTTTATCTGGGTTTGTCTTTTGCTGTGGTTGTTTTCAGTTTATTTGCATGCAGGGATTTTCCCCCTCAGTTGCTTGGCTGGGGAACTCCCTGCAGTTCTGTTTGGAGTATAGCTCCTTTAAGTCCATGTGTTTGTGGCTTGTTGAATTTGTTATGATTCTTGTTTTCTGTTCATTGGTATGACAAGAGCACCTGGTATAGGACAGAGTTCAGATCGTGCGATCTGAGGGCCTTTTTGTACTATCAGGAATTTGGAATTTTGTAGGGTTTTTCTCTGGTCACCATCAGCCCCTTTCCTGTCCTTTCCTATGTTAGTCAGTGGGGGCCTCACCTTTTGCTAATCCTGTCATCTATCTGTGTATTGTGTTTTTCCTATATCACCGCAGTCTTTGAATGTGGGGGGCTTGCTATTCTTGTCTATTTTCTGAGGCAGAGAGTTATTCATCTTTCCTTCCTTTAGGATAGTTAGTTCTCCGGCTGGGTTCGCGGTGCACAGGATGTTAGTTCACCCCTCGGCTCCTTCTAGTTGTGATGGTTAGTAAGGGGATGGCGGCCAGATTAGTTGTCAATGCTCTTGTCACCTTTTACCAATGATTTGTGGTAATCTTCCATGGTTCCGGATCATAACACTGTTGTTTTGGATACCACCCAGAGGTAAGTGGAAGTGGGGCTTGTGGATTACCTGCTCACACCAGTTATTTTGGAGTATGACCTAGGACAAGGACTATTCAGCCAGTTTGTAGCAACCATCACCCACTTCCAAGCCAAGCAGGACCCTGATGTAGATCTATCTAACATCTTTTCCAAGGATAATTCACGTTCCCAGTCTCCATCATCCACTTCTGAGCCAACAATCGTGAGTAAGCCTAACCAGACTGTGGCTATTGACTGGGGTAAGATTGATAGTAAGAAATTTATACAAGCCCACCTCATGGACCCCACCTTAGTGCTTGTCCGCAATATGGCTGCTCAACCTGGGGACGGTAATCAGGGGGAGGTGTATAGATGCGAGCCTCTGATGCTGACCTCACCATTAAAAAGGACAATGCCGTCAAGAGGAGAAGGATGATTGGAAGCCTATCCTGTCTGGCTAATATTAAGAAGGAGGAGGAATGTGAAGACCTGGACTCTGTCAGTGCTTAGCAGGGGTTACATTTCTTAAAATTCAGCCAGACATGAAGATAGTTTGTTTATAGAAGGGGGATAAGCCCTCATTGTTTTTACAAGACTCTTGGGAGTTTAGTATTGACGTTTTTGTTGACTCATGTAATTGTTTTGGCCTCTGAAGGCCAGACACCCAGATAACTCAATTATGCGAACTTCCCATTGTATTACTAAGTGAATTGCTAGATGTGATGTAACTTACCTGTCTCCCCCTTGTCTCTGGATATTTGAATATAGCTTGAAATTCATCCAATAAGAGAAGCAACCTTGTACAACCAATCCGATAAGGGCACAGTATACAGGTGACTCCCGACGCGTTTCACAACGACTGCTCATCAGGGGAGGCTTAAAACACCTGAGAATCGTGGTAGTGGCTCAAACACAGAGCTCAAACGTATGTGACCTGGTATCCATGAGGGTGTACGATGTACTAAGGTAATAAAAAGGGGACCTTGGTCCCACCCCCCCAATTAGGGGACCCGCCTAACATAATTATGCAAATGGCACGGCGGTGAAAAAAAGAGACTAATTTACAAAATACGATTGAGCACTTCCAGTATCTAATAAAAGACCGTAAGCATAAACAGTACATGCGAGACATCCAAGACTTTCGTGAGAACAAGGCATACCTTTTCCTTGCTAATAAGACTCTCCAGCCTCAACAGCATATTGATATTTCTTCCACTGATACTGAGATATCTGACTGTGAACAAGGTGGTGGGGGATATAACCAGCGTGGCAGAAATAAGAATAGAGGGAGAGGTCGGGGACAGAGGGGGAGAGGTAGATCTCAGCCTTCCTATAGCGCCCCTTTTTTAGACAAGGTCTATCCCTTGAGGAGCCGACTGGGTGTAGCGAGAGGCCAGGAACAAGCGTAGGTCCTAAGGTTATTAACCTGTCGTCCCGACCTCTCAGTGTAACTGAGACGGCGGTTCTGGAAAGGGGACTCTCTTTCGTCCCCACAACAGACTTCGACCTCTTCTCCTGCATTAAGGATTTAAACCTATTCGCACGCAAGTTGAAGTGGAGAAAATTCTTCCATACAAAAGATAACAAACTCAGTGAAGAGTTAGGTATTCCTCCAGATATGCTGCCTGATGTGAGACTGCTGGAGAGTCTCTCTGATATGAATCCTAATCTTTCTGGACAAGGCCCCTTTTCCGGGTTCAGAAAGAAAAGTACCAAAATGCCACCGGTGCAGAACGATATGTCGACAATAGACATCTTCGTTAATCTAGTGTCTAGAGATCTAAAGAAAATGAGTGAACACAATGTTTTCACACATTATAACTGCACTAAAGTGGAGATCATGGCCATTCGGACCTTGGAGCAGGACCGCCACGTTGTCATCAAACCCTCTGACAAGGGTGGCAACGTGGTCGTCCTGGATCCGGCACAGTATCTTGCAATGTGCCATGATCTCCTCTCGGATAAGGAAGGATATACTGTCCTGAAAGATAACCCTACAACTTTCCTGATGTCTGACTTGAAAAACCTTTTGGATAAAGGTCTTGCCGAGAAGGTGATAGATAAGAAGGAGCATGAATTTCTATTGCCAGACCATCCCATCATGGCAACTTTTTATGGCCTACCCAAGGTCCATAAGGGACTTAGTCCACTGAAGGGTAGGCCAATTGTTTCCGGCATCGGCGGGATATGTCAAAATCTTGGTTCATATGTGGACGTGATCTTGAGACCTTTTGTGGAATCCCTCCCTTCCTATACAAGGGATACTACTGACCTCCTTCTGAAATTAGACGGTATTTCTGTGGGTGAGGATGGTATTTTGGTCAGTATTGATGTTGAGGCACTTTATTCCTCTATTCCGCATCACATGGGGCTCAGAGCAGTAAAACATTACCTCTCCATGAGAGGCTGCCAATACCACCTCCACAATGAATTCGTGCTACAAGCACTGGAATTCTGTTTGAGGAACAACGTCTTCACTTTCAATGGGAGGTTCTATCACCAGCTCAGGGGCACCGCGATGGGGAGCCCCTGTGCTCCCTCGTACGCTAACTTGCTCCTGGGCTGGTGGGAGGAGACTATTGTCTTCTCCGAGGAGGGTGATGGTGGACGAACATCTGACTAGATCGATCTATGTGCGCGCTATATCGATGATATATTCATCATATGGCGCGGTACCCGAGACGATCTGGTGACATTTGTAAACCAATTGAATGATAACGAGATAGGCCTCCGCTTCACGTATGAGGCGGACCCTGTCTCGTTGCCATTCTTGGATGTCCTCATCAGCAAGACAAAGGATGGTACCTTGAGCACGTCTACCTATAGAAAACTGACCGCCACCAACTCCCTCCTGAGGTGGGACAGTAACCATCCGGCCCCACTCAGGAGAGGAATTCCCAAAGGACAATACTACAGAATTCGCCGAAATTGCTCTGAGGATGCTTCATTTATGATGCAAGCAAAAGACCTCAGAACGCGTTTTCTTGATCGTGGCTACCCTGAAAAAGTGTTGAGCCAGGCCTTCAAAGAGGCAAAGTCCAAGAATAGATCTGACCTATTAAAACCCTCTAAGAAAGGGGTGGGCGATCCAACTACAAGATTCATCACCACGTTTTCTAATGGTGCCAACCTTGTCAGAAATATTTTCGAAAAGCATTGGTCAATTTTGACAATGGACAATGACCTTGAAACATCAGTGGGTCCCTGTCCCCAGGTCACCTATCGGAGGGGGAGATCTTTAGGGGATAGATTGGTCCACAGTCACTTTATGGCACCAAAGCAGGAAACCTGGCTCAGATCGAATTTGAAGGGATGCCACAGATGTGGCGACTGTGTGTCATGCTCATCTATCTCACCTGGCAAAGTTTTCATGTCAAATGTTACACAGGAATCATTCATTATCCGGGATTTCATTAATTGCCGCACAAAAGGCATCATCTATAAGGCAACTTGCACATGCGCACTCGAATATGTCGGTAAGACAAGGAGAGAGTTTCACAGACGCATTGGGGACCACATGGGAGACATTGAACATGACAGGGATACTTCCCTCGCACGTCATGTCAATGTCTCCCATGGTGGGAATAAAGACGCCATTAAGTTTATTGGCATTGAAAAAGTCGAGAAACCGATCAGAGGGGGGGATTGGGACCGGTTGATCTTACAAAAAGAGGCAAGGTGGATCTTCCGGCTCAATACAATCTCCCCTGCTGGTTTGAATGAACAACTCAATTATGGATGCTTTATCTAAATTTTGGTCTCATTATCCTCTCTATTGTTAGCTCCCTGTTTGGTATTCTAGTAATTATCATCCGAATTCCCTTATCAGGATACAAGTTATCTTGATATCCTATTGGGATATAATATACATATGATTGTCTATACAATTTTTTTTTGTATCACTCTTTATCTCATCAACCTGAGTTTAGTGATCCCCTTCGTTCCCTCCCCCCACCTCAATATTGGTTAATCACACTATTTAGGTTCTATTATATCCAGATAGTGCTAGTGGATGGGATTTCTGATCCACAAGCATATGGGTTGATTTTGGGTTCATACCTATCTATCACATGCACTATCGTTTCCTTTTTGGATATATTACCGTGAATAAATGTTATATGAATGACCCATATGTTTACAGTTCGAACAGACAGGGTGAATATAAACCTGTACCCCCCTTTTCTCTAATGTGATCGAGGTGTGGCAATGTAATTCTTGAACCCCCCTTTTCTTTTATCCTTTTTATAATATGGGAGGACCGTATTCCCTTTGATATTCCTGTAGTGTGTATCTGTATAAGTTTCTCCCATGTGACGACGAATTGTTTAACACGGCCTATAGTGTCGGTAGTGTACATTCTACACTTCGTGACCAGCACGTAGCTTTTGAAACATACAGCCCTGTGCTTTAATCGGCCGGCCGTTATCACGTGACGAGCACCCAGTGCGTCACGATATAGGCCATGGGATTGACATATTGGAGACGCCCCTCTCCTTTTCTGTTACGTCGCCGACTGCGTGACTGCTCATGTGACCGGTGAACCAGAAAATCCTGCGTTCCACCAGGCGGTCACCTACTGATGATCTGCGGTCGGTCTTTCTATGACGCGATTTACACTACTCTCATTTTCTATTGGTCCCCGTGTATCGCCGGTCACGTGACTATTCACGTGATCGGACAATCAGGAAGTACTGTATCCCTCCATCGGATCACTAAGAGATAATGTACATTCTGTCCGGTAAGAACGATCTATATTAGACTGTACATAATGGATCACATCCAGATATATCCTAACTTGGCTATTCATCACCAGATCGCCCTCACGGATTTCTCCTGGATGAATCTATTCCATATGTTATCCGTGTTTTCTTTATCACCGCCGTGCCATTTGCATAATTATGTTAGGCGGGTCCCCTAATTGGGGGGGTGGGACCAAGGTCCCCTTTTTATTACCTTAGTACATCGTACACCCTCATGGATACCAGGCCACATAGGTTTGAGCTCTGTGTTTGAGCCACTACCACGATTCTCAGGTGTTTTAAGCCTCCCCTGATGAGCAGTCGTTGTGAAACGCGTCGGGTGTCACCTGTATTTTGGATACTAGGGTCAGCCACAACAGGGCCAGCTGTGGACTGCCCTTGTAAGGGCGGGAGTCATTGTGGATAATTAAAGGGTCAGCTTTATCCCTGACAGGGCTAGTGACCAAGCCACTACTCCCACCGTTCCGGTATATGGACTAAGCAACACGGGAGAAGGACGATACCTCATTGGGACAAAAAAACTGGGTGAGATGGTTCCACTTCAAGTGGCCTTAACACTGCACTGTATTTGATATCTCATGTTTTTTGACTATAGACATAGTTGGTATACAGCATGGTATATGTATTAGGGGGTTATTGTCTCCTGGATACTATGTTATGGTACATCTGTTTAGTTGTCCCCTAATAGAGTGTATCATACCAGCATAACTCTATAGTTGGGCAATTACACTATCTGAGCCTGATGGTATTAGCGCTGAGTGACAATATCTTTGTGGTTGAATGGCATGCCACTTTTTGTGAATACATACATCTTTGAAAGCTGCATTTACCCAGCATCCGTCTAACCAGCGATACCATATCAGCTATCTGTGTATAAGAACTCTCTACCAATCCTGTGTTGTTTATAAAAGGTGAACGGTACCTGTTCCCTTATTTTTGAAAATGATGGCGCCATAGATACATGCACCACCCATCGGCCCCACCATTTTCAGGTTTTAATTGGTGTTTGGATCACAGGTTGTATATGTTTCATTTTAATAATTAAAGGTTAAGTTTTAATATCACATGTTGCTATATCTACTAAGCCATTATACTAGCAAACACTGAGTAAACTTAGTGGCATCCTAAAAGTGGCTGTTGGACTTCCATTAGTGTCCCACTAGTGCAAATCTATTTGCAGCACCTCTGCATTGCACACTGAAACTCATTGTTACTAAGCCATTATACTAGCAAACACTGAGTAAACTTAGTGGCATCCTAAAAGTGGCTGCTGGACTTCCATTATTGTCCCACTGGTGCAAAGCTATTTGCAGCACCACTGCATTGCACACTGAAACTCATTGTTACTAAGCCATTATACTAGCAAACACTGAGTAAACTTAGTGGCATCCTAAAAGTGGCTGCTGGACTTCCATTATTGTCCCACTGGTGCAAAGCTATTTGCAGCACCACTGCATTGCACACTGAAACTCATTGTTACTAAGCCATTATACTAGCAAACACTGAGAAAACTTAGTGGCATCCTAAAAGTGGCTGTTGGACTTCCATTATTGTCCCACTGGTGCAAAGCTATTTGCAGCACCATTGCATTGCACACTGAAACTCATTGTTACTAAGCCATTATACTAGCAAACACTGAGTAAACTTAGTGGCATCCTAAAAGTGGCTGTTGGACTTCTATTAGTGTCCCACTTGTGCAAATCTATTTGCAGCACCTCTGCATTGCACACTCAAACTCATTGTTACTAAGCCATTATACTAGCAACCACTGAGTAAACTTAGTGGCATCCTAAAAGTGGCTGTTGGACTTCCATTATTGTCCCACTGGTGCAAAGCTATTTGCAGCACCACTGCATTGCACACTGAAACTCATTGTTACTAAGCCCTTATACTAGCAAACACTGAGTAAACTTAGTGGCATCCTAAAAGTGGCTGCTGGACTTCCATTATTGTCCCACTGGTGCAAACCTATTTGCAGCACCACTGCATTGCACACTGAAATTCATTCTTACTAAGCCATTATACTAGCAAACAGTGAGTAAACTTAGTGGCTTCCTAAAAGTGGCTGTTGGACTTCCATTAGTGTCCCACTGGTGCAAATCTATTTGCAGTACCTCTGGATTGCACACTGAAACTCATTGTTACTAAGCCATTATACTAGCAAACACTGAGTAAACTTAGTGGCATCCTAAAAGTGGCTGCTGTACTTCCATTATTGTCCCACTGGTGCAAAGCTATTTGCAGCACCACTGCATTGCACACTGAAACTCATTGTTACTAAGCCATTATACTAGCAAACACTGAGAAAACTTAGTGGCATCCTAAAAGTGGCTGCTGGACTTCCATTATTGTCCCACTGGTGCAAAGCTATTTGCAGCACCACTGCATTGCACACTGAAACTCATTGTTACTAAGCCATTATACTAGCAAACACTGAGTAAACTTAGTGGCATCTTAAAAGTGGCTGTTGGACTTACATTATTGTCCCACTGGTGCAAATCTATTTGCAGCACCACTGCATTGCACACTGAAACTCATTGTTACTAAGCCATTATACTAGCAAACACTGAGTAAACTTAGTGGCATCCTAAAAGTGGCTGTTGGACTTCCATTAGTGTCCCACTAGTGCAAATCTATTTGCAGCACCTCTGCATTGCTCACTGAAACTCATTGTTACTAAGCCATTCTAATAGCAAACTATGCTGCCAGTTTAAGGGCCGTAGTTGCATTGTCAGGGATAGTTATTGTTGTTTATTCTGCTGTTAATAAAGATAGACCACCGCTGCAATCTACACCACTTCTCAATTTTTACTACCACATTTTAAGTGCCCAATCTTGTCGCAATCAAAATGAGTGGCAAAATGAGAGATGCTGGTGGAAAGGGGAAGAGGCGTGTTGGAAAAGGAAAAAAGTGATTGTCCGTGGGGAAGGTGGCAAAGCTCCATTAACATCTGCTGAAGATAGACCATCTTCCAGCAAAGGTAAGATGTCTACTACTTACCGGTGACAATCCGATGTGCTCCCTTTTTTACGGACACAACTGGAACAAAGGTGGATGATGGCCAAAAAAAGAGAATGCTTGAATGGATCTCAAGTGGTCCAACAAGTGCCCTCTCCACCACCTCAACACCTGTTGTTATAGACAATGAGGAACATACTGATGACGATGAGATGCAGATACCAGATTGGGATGACAACATAAATATTCAATGAGGGCAAGAAGAGGCTCGGTCTGAGGGTGAGGGGACTGCAAACGTAACAATTGATGAGGAAGTTCTAGATCCCACCTACTGTCAACCCACAGTCAGGCACTTGAGGAGGTCAACAGATGCGGTGGAGGAGGATGCAACTGACGACGAAGTTACCTTGCGCCTTCCTGGACAGAGTCGGAGTACTGGTAGCACGTCTACAACTGCATCCTCAGCCACCACTCTGCCTCTGAGCACTAGTCGGGGTGGATCAGCAGGTCGCATGCCCTCTAAGCCTTACCTAGCCTGGTCCTTTTTTGACACAGCAAAAGATCGCCCAAATTATGTAATCTGTAAAATTTGTCGTGATTCTGTTAGTAGAGGGCAAAACCTCAGCAGTTTGACAACTTCTTCCATGAATCGTCACATGAATAAATATCATATGTCCCAGTGGGAAGCTCACCGTGCTGCAATGCGGCCTAGCGGAGCGAACCATCCACCGCCTGCCCCTTCCAGTGCATCCGCGCGCTCTTCATCTTCTAGGACTGTGGGGACAGCTGTCACACCTGGTTTTCCACGCACAACTTCCACCACTGTAACCGCAACAGGCAGTTTGCTTGGTAGGTCGTCAGTTGGCTTGGAAGGGGAAACAAGTGCGTGTGTACAGCTCTCTCAGACATCGATAGCACCAATGTTGGATGAAGGCAACATCATGTCTACACCTGCACTTTCCTCACAAACCTGCATTTTTCCAGGGACACCCTACTAAACACCGTCTACACACAGCAGCCAGATCTCTGTCCCTCAGATGTGGAAAAATAAAAGGCCATTTGCTGCGACCCATGACAAAGCTAAGAGGTTGACTTTATCCCTCTGTAAGCTCTTGGCTACCGAAATGCTGCCTTTCCGCCTGGTGGACACACAGGATTTTAGAGACCTTATGTCTGTCGCTGTGCCACAGTACCAGATGCCCAGTCGCCACTACTTCTCTAAGAAAGGTGTGCCTGCGATACACCAGCATAATCCACACCACATCACCGCTTCCTTGAAAAACTCTGAGTGTGAAAAGGTGCATTTCACCACCGATACTTGGACCAGTAAGCATGGACAGGGACGCTACATGTCGCTGACTGGGCACTGGGTAACTATGGTAATAGATGGTGAAGGGTCTGCTGCACAAGTCTTGCCGTCCGCACGACTTGTGTGTCAATCCTTTGTCTGTCCAAGTTCCGCCATTGCTTCTGCCTCCTCCACCTCGTCTGGGTCTTCCACCTCCGCACCAAGTCTGCCTAATCAGGCCACCAGCATTCTAACTGCGCAGAAGGAATCACGCACCCCTCGTTACTATGCTGGCAGCAGAGCACAATGGTATCAGGCGGTCTTTAGCTTGAAATAAGGAGTCACACAGTCTCTTGGAAATAAGAGTCACACAGCGACTGAGTTGTGGGCAGCTCTGGAGACTGAGTTTAATAAATGGTTGTCTCCACTCAACCTGCAGCCTGGTAAGGCCATGTGCGACAATGCTGCAAACCTGGGTGCGGCCCTTCGCCTGGGCAAGGTGACACACGTGCCTTGTATGGCTCATGTGTTGACCCTTGTTGTCCAGCAATTTTTAACACACTATCCCGGCCTCGATGGCCTTCTGAACAGGGCACGAAAACTGTCTGCTCACTTCCGTCGTTCAACCACCGCTGCTGAGCGACTTGCATTGCTCCAGAAGTCTTTCTGCCTGCCGGTTCATCTCCTGAAATGCGATGTGCTGACACGCTGGAATTCGACTCTCCACATGTTACAGCGACTGTGGCAGCACCGTCGAGCCCTGGTGCAATACGTCATGACGTATAGCCTGGGCCAACGAGATGCAGAGGTGGGGAAGATCACCCTGATGGAGTGGTCTCAGATCAAGGACCCATGCACCCTTCTGCACAGTTTCGACATGGCGACGAATATGTTTAGCGCTGACAATGCCATTATCAGCATGACAATTCCAGTCATTTACATGCTGGAGCACACGCTAAATACTATTCGGAGTCAAGGGGTGGGACAACAGGAAGGGGAGGAACTACAGGAGGTTTCACATGTGCAAGAGACAACAACATCACCAAGGTCCAGACAATCATCATCACCAACGCGGCAGGCATTAGACCATGGGGGACAAGGATCAACAAAGGCACATGGTAGCAGGCGAAATGTTGAGGAAGGTGCAGGAGAACATGAAGAAATGGAGGACGAACTGTCCATGGACATGAAAGACTCAGCGGATGAGGGAGACCTTGATCAAATTTCAGTTGAAAGAGGTTGGTGGGAGATGTCAGAGGAAGAAAGAACGGTTAGCACCTCTATGCCACAAACACAGCGTGGACTTGGTCCGCATGGCTGCGCAAGACACATGAGCGCCTTCTTGCGGCACTACCTCCAACATGACCCTCGTATTGTCAAAATTAGAAGTGATGATGACTACTGGCTTGCCACACTATTAGATCCCCGGTACAAGTCCAAATTTTGTGACATAATTTCAGCCATAGAAAGGGACGCACGTATGCAGGAGTATCAGCAAAATCTGTTACTCGATCTTAGCTCAGCTTTTCCACGAAACAACCCTGGTGCAGGGAGTGAATCTCCCAGTTGTAACTTGACAAACATGGGACGGTCTCGTCATCTTCAACAGTCTACCCGTACCAGCAGCACCGTATGTGGTGCTGGTAACAGCAATTTTATTGAATCTTTTCATAATTTTTTTAGACCATCCTTTGCAAGGCCACCAGAGACAACAAGTCTGACACATAGTCAACGGCTGGAGAGGATGATACAGGAGTATCTCCAAATGAAGATCGATGCCATGACTTTGCAAATGGAGCCTTGCTTATTTTGGGCTTCAAATCTTGAAAAATGGCCAGAGCTCTCCACTTCCGCCTTGGAGATCTTGTCGTGTCCAGCTGCCAGCGTTGTCTCGGAACGTGTCTTCAGTTCTGCTGGGTGTGTGCTGACAGATAAGCGCACGCGTCTGTCCAGTGACAATGTGGACAGACTAACGTTTATCAAAATGAACAAGTCATGGATCCACAAGGAATTTACTACCCCTGTGTCATCCTGGGGAGAGTAAATGCTTGTGGATTTTTAATGTTCTTGATGCAAATCTAGCTGTGAAGTGTACAACTGGGGCACAAGTGCTGCGACTGAATAAGTGGATGTGTGTGGGGCACAATTTTTGGAAAAAAGGGAGACTCCGCTTGGAGTAACCCTTGCTTAAATTGTTTTTAAAAATGATCCAAGATGCACAGAGCTGGGATCAGGAAAGACTTTGCTACCTACCCCGGTGTCATCCTGGGGACGGTTAAGTATGGCGTATTTTTGAATGTGCTTGATGCAAATCTAGCTGCGAAGTGTACAACTGGGGCACAAGTGCTGCCACTGAATGGGTGGGTGTGTGTGGGGCTCAACTTTTGGAAAAAAGGGAGACTCCGTTTGGAGTAACCCTTGCTTACATTGTTTTTAAAAATGATCCAAGATGAACAGAGCTGGGATCAGGAAAGACTTTGCTACCTACCACGGTGTCATCCTGGGGACGGTTAAGTATGGCGTATTTTTGAATGTGCTTGATGCAAATCTAGCTGTGAAGTGTACAACTAGGGCACAAGTGCTGCCACTGAATGGGTGGGTGTGTGTGGGACCCAACTTTTTGAAAAAAGGGAGACTCCGCTTGGAGTAACCCTTGCTTACATTGTTTTTAAAAATGATCCAAGATGAACAGAGCTGGGATTCAGAAAGACTTTGCTACCTACCCCGTTGTCATCCTGGGGACGGTTAAGTATGGCGTATTTTTGAATGTGCTTGATGCAAATCTAGCTGTGAAGTGTACAACTGGGGCACAAGTGCTGCCACTGAAGGGGTGTCTGTGTGGCCCAATTTTTGGAAAAAAGGAAGACTCCGCTTGGAGTAACCCTTGCTTACATTGTTTTTAAAAATGATCCAAGATGAACAGAGCTGGGATCAGGAAAGACTTTGCTACCTACCATGGTGTCATCCTGGGGACGGTTAAGTATGGCATATTTTTGAATGTGCTTGTTGCAAATTTAGCTGTGAAGTGTACAACTGGGGCACAAGTGCTGCCACTGAATGGGTGGGTGTGTGTGGGACCCAACTTTTGGAAAAAAGGTAGACGCCGCTTGGAATAACCTTTGCTTACATTGTTTTTAAAAATGATCTAAGATGAACAGAGCTGGGATCAGGAAAGACTTTGCTACCTACCACGGTGTCATCCTGGGGACGGTTAAGTATGGCGTATTTTTGAATGTGCTTGTTGCAAATCTAGTTGTGAAGTGTACAAATGGGGCACAAGTGCTGCCACTGAATGGGTGGGTATGTGTGGGGCACAATTTTTGGAAAAAAGGCAGACTCCGCTTGGAGTAACCCTTGCTTACATTGTTTTTAAAAATGATCCAAGATGCACAGAGCTGGGATCAGGAAAGACTTTGCTACCTACCCCGTTGTCATCCTGGGGACGATTAAGTATGGCGTATTTTTGAATGTGCTTGATGCAAATCTAGCTGTGAAGTGTACAACTGGGGCACAAGTGCTGCAACTGAAGGGGTGGGTGTGTGTGTGGCCCAATTTTTGGGAAAAAGGGAGACTCCGCTTGGAGTAACCTTGCGGTGATTTACATGATTTTATAAGGGCATGCCATGCCTATTGTGACGACAGCCAGATGGGATGATAGATTGTTTATAGACGGGGGATAAGTCCCTCATTGTTTTTACAAGACTCTTTTGGACTCATGTAATTGTGTTGGCCACTGCAAGCCAGATGTATTGTTTCTCCAGACTTTTCCAGTAATCATTGTATTGTAGTTGTGTATTGCTAATGTAATTACCTTAGTAGCCATTGTCTAGTCGGTGACTCCCAGCCTATACCCTCAGTCTTTCTGTAGACATGATTTGGATGAACATTGTCCATGCAGCTTGGGATTCATCCAATGGGAGAGGTTCTCTTGTCCAACCAATCGATGAGGGCGCAGTGTATCTAAGTGGAAGGCTGTGGCTATAGAAGGGACTTCTTTAAGCCACCAGGTTGTTGATGGATGCTGATGGATCCAGTCTAAGCTCTTCGGAGCTGACTAGAGGATCAGGATACCTTATTGCTTCAATCTAGGGACTCCGGTTCTGGTTGGAGACCATATCCACAGTCTAGGGATTTTGACTCCGGCTGCCAGGATTGTATCATCATACCAAGACTACCTAAAGAGGACACTCAGGTTGGGACAGTTCAGGCACCTGTTACAGACTTTCCAGACCTCAGCCAGCTTCCTAAATCTGGCATTATTCCTTTCTCGGTGGGTGCCCACCAAAAGCGGGGTGCTGCTGGATTGGAGTAAATAGCCCTGGAACCTCTGAGGCATGGACATTCTGAATCCCTGGTGAGCCAGCGGAAGGGTGAGACTCTGTTGCCTGTTACATTTGTGTGTTTTGCTGGTTATGTGTTATGTGCCGTTAATTGTTTGGGGATCCAATAAAGTCTAATTATTGTGGTTCCCTCATCTGTGTTGTCTGAGTAGTGTTACGCCCACGGTTAAGAAGGCCGGCGTTCAGTTGGGATGAGCCCTGAGCCACGCTGTCTTTCTAAAGGCGGCGGGTTTTAGTGGACGAGAGCACCCACTGAGCCCCGTGTCTCCACAATTGGTGGCAGCAGTGGGATACTACTCAGCCTGGTTTACCCAGGGGAGCTGCAGCGGACTGGTGTTTTCGGACACCATCCAGGGCTCAACAACCAGGGAGGCACATAAGCATACCGAGCAGGCCATAGGGGAGGCTTTAAGGTTTCGGACGCTGCCATGTCCAACCCCACCAGCTCAGCCATGGGACAAGGACAAGAGAGGATTTACGACTGCTGCAGTAAATGGATGCTACAGGATCTGAGCCAGAGGCGAAAGATTATCTACTGGAACGCTGAGACTCGGTCAGACTTGATCCAGAAATTAGTCCGTTGGGATGCCCAGAATGATGCAGAGGACGATGAGGATCCCGCCGATATTGACCCAGAGGATTTAAACTATGTGCCACATCATGGATCTAGTGACAACCGGGAATCAACTTTGTCCAAAATGGCCCAAGCCACAGCGTTGTTGGATGCATTGGGGCCTAGATCCTCAAGAGAAGAGAGGGCTTATGTTCTGGAATATGTTTATGGGATTCCAGCTGCAGTACTGCTAACACCAGCCGGTCGAGAAGGATGGTCCCGCTACCCAGCAGAAGCTGCGCCAAAACAAAGGACTACAAACAGGGCCTGTGACTCGCCCAATCTATGGCGCGGTTATACATTTGGGCGCCATGGACATATAGATAAAGATTGTCTCCAAAACCGAGGCCGCATGCTTGGAGTCCATCTACCAGCTCAGCCGGTCAAGAGCCAGGGACTACGAGACACTGGTTCCTCCATTACCCTGGTAAGCCCAGTTATTGTTTCCCCAGAAGACCCTTTACCAGATTCCCAATTATCCATCTCCCTGGCTGAGGGCCAGTGCTCAGACGTCCCTCTGGCATGTGTGCAGTTAGACCTAAGGACCGACCAGGGAGAGGTTGAGGTGGAGCTTGTGGATAGCCTCCCCACACCTGGTATTTTGGGGACCAACCAGGAAGTGATCGATGTAGGGATTGTGAACAGCCTCCCCATACCGGTCATTGTGGAGACTGACCAGAGCAAGGCTGATGTGGAGCTTATGAACAGCATCCCCACCCCTGGTATTTTGGGAACTAACCAGGAAGTGATCGATGTGGGACTTGTGAACAGTCTCCCTATACCTGTCATTGTGGAGACTGACCAGAGCAAGGCTGATGTGGAGCTTATGGACACCGTCCCCACACCAGTTACTTTGGGGTCTGACCAGGAAGAGGTCCATATGGAGTTTATGGACAGCCTCCCCACACCTGTTGTTTCAGGGACTAGCCAGGTGGAAGTTGAAGTGGGGTTCATAGATGGCCCCACCAAGCCTGTTGTTTCGGATACCACTCAAAGGGAAGTGAAAGTGGGGCTTGTGAATTACCTGCTCACACCAGTCATTTTGGAGAATGACCTAGGACAAGGACTATCCAGTCAGTTTGAAGCAGCCATCACCCACCTCCAAGCCAAGCAGGAGCCTGATGTGGATCTTTCTAACATCGTTTCCAGGGATGGTTTGCATTCCCGGTCTCCATCATCCACTTCTGAGCCAAGAACCAGGAGTAAGCCTAACCACACTGTGGCTATTGACTGGGGGAGGATTGATAGTGGGAGATTTGTGCAGGCCCAACTCATGGACCCCACCTTAGTGCTTGTCCACAATATGGCTGCTCAACTTGGGGGAGGTAACCAGGGGGAGGTGTATAGATGGGAACCTCTGTTGCTGACCTCACCATTAAAAAGGACAATGCCGTCAAGAGGAGAAGGATGATCGGAAGCCTATCATGTCTGGCTAATATTAAGAAGGGGGAGGAATGAGACGACATGGACTCTCATGGGTTAAAGTTTCTTAACATTCTGCCAGACGGGATGATAGATTGTTTATAGACGGGGGATAAGTCCCTCATTGTTTTTACAAGACTCTTTTGGACTCATGTAATTGTGTTGGCCACTGCAAGCCAGACATATTGTTTCTCCAGACTTTTCCAGTAATCATTGTATTGTAGTTGTGTATTGCTAATGTAATTACCTTAGTAGCCATTGTCTAGTCAGTGACTCCCAGACTACATGTATACCCTCAGTCTTTCTGTAGACATCATTTGGATGAACATTGTCCATGCAGCTTTAGATTCATCCAATGGGAGAGGCGCTCTTGTCCAACCAATCGATGAGGACGCAGTGTATCTAAGTGGAAGGCTGTGGCTATAAAAGGGACTTCTTTAAGCCACCAGGTTGTTGATGGATGCTGATGGATCCAGTCTAAGCTCTTTGGAGCTGACTAGAGGATCAGGATACCTTATGGCTTCAATCTAGGAACTCCGGTTCCGGTTAGAGACCATATCCACAGTCTAGGGATTTCGACTCCGGCTGCCAGGATTGTATCATCATACCAGGACTACCTAAGGAGGACACTCAGGTTGGGAAAGTTCAGTTACCTGTTACAGACTTTGCAGACCTCAGCCAGCTTCTTAAATCTGGCATTATTCCTTTCTCGGTGGGAGCCCGCAAAAAGCGGGATGCTGCTGGGTTGGAGTAAATAGCCCTGGAACCTCTGAGGCATGGACATTCTGAATCCCTGGTGAGCCAGCGGAAGGGTGAGACTCTGTTGCCTGTTACATTTGTGTGTTTTGCTGGTTATGTGTTATGTGCCAATAATTGTTTGGGGATCCAATAAAGTCTAATTATTGTGGTTCCCTCACCCTGTGTTGTCTGAGTAGTGTTACGCTCACGGTTAAGGAGGCCGGCGTTCAGTTGGGATGAGCCCTGAGCCACGCTGTCTTTCTAAAGGCGGCAGGTTTTAGTGGACGAGAGCACCCACTGAGCCCCGTGTCTCCACACCTATATCTGTGTCTCATCCTCTTTTCCTTGTAACGCTGTTTTGTTTTCGCATGAGTATATGTCATTGTCACTTTCCCATGTGTTTGTGTTGTGTTGTGAGTTGTTTTTCACCTTTTGGACAACTTTGAGGGTGATTTCTAGGTGTTTTTATGTGTTTGTGATTGCCTCCCATTGTTTCCTATGCGGTTCGAGTGGTTCGCCGAACCGAACTCGAACGAGACCTCAGTTCGGCGAACCGAATTCGAGCCGAACCGCGGCCGGTTCGCTCATCTCTAGTTGTTATCCTGTAACCCCAGTGTCAGTGTCATTGCCCTGTACTTCTAGTGTCAGTGTCATTATCCTGTACCCCTAGTGTCAGTGTCATTATCCTGTACCCCCAGTGTCAGTGTCATTATCCTGTACCCCAGTGTCATTATCCTGTACCCCCAGTGTCAGTGTCATTATTCTTTACCCCCAGTGTCAGTGTCATTATTCTGTACCCTCAGTGTCAGTGTCATTATCCTGTACCCCCAGTGTCATTATCTTGTACCCCCAGTGTCAGTGTCAATATCCTGTAACCCCAGTGTCAGTGTCATTATCCTGTACCCCCAGTGTCATTATCCTGTACCCCAAGTGTCATTATCCTGTACCCCAGTGTCAGTGTCATTATCCTGTACCCCTAGTGTCATTATCCTGTACCCCCAGTGTCATTATCCTGTACCCCAGTGTCATTATCCTGTACCCCCAGTGTCATTATCTTCTACCCCCAGTGTCAGTGTCATTATCCTGTACCCCCAGTGTCAGTGTCATTATCCTGTACCCCCATTGTCAGTGTCATTATCCTGTCATCCCAGTGTCATTATCCTGTACCCCCAGTGTCATTATCCTGTACCCCCAGTGTCAGTGTCATTATCCTGTAACCCCAGTGTCAGTGTCATTATCCTCTACCGCCAGTATCAGTGTCATTATTCTGTGACCATAGTGTCAGTGTCATTATCCTGTATCCCAGTGTCATTATCCTGTACCACCAGAGTCATTATCCTGTACCTACAGTGTCAGTGTCATTATCCTGTACCCCCTCTGTCATTATCCTGTACCCCCAGTGTCATTATCCTGTACCCCCAGTGTCAGTGTCATTATCCTGTACCCTAGTGTCAGTGTCATTATCCTGTACCACCAGTGTCGGTGTCATTATCCTGTACTCCCAGTGTCATTATCCTGTACCCCCAGTGTCATTATCATTATCCTGTATCCCCAGTGTCAGTGTTATTATCCTGCACCCCCGGTGTTAGTGTCATTAACCAGTACCCCCAAATGTCAGTGTCATTATCCTGTACCCCCAGTGTCAGTGTCATTAACCTGTAACCCCAGTGTCAGTGTCATTATCCTGTAACCCCAGTGTCAGTGTCATTATCCTGTACCTCCAGTATCAGTGTCATTATCCTGTACCCCCAGAGTCAGTGTCATTATCCTGCACCCCCAGTGTCAGTGTCATTATCCTGTACCCCCAGTGTTAGTGTCATTATCCTGCACCTCCAGTGTCAGTGTCTATAATGTACCCCCAGTGTCAGTGTCATTATCCTGCACCCCCAGTGTCAGTGTCTATAATGTACCCCCAGTGTCAGTGTCATTATCCTGTACCCCCAGTGTCAATGTCATTATCCTGTACCCTTAGTGTTAGTGTCATTATCCTGTACCCCCAGTGTCAGTGTCATTATCCTGTACCCTCAGTGTCAGTGTCATTATCCTGTACCCCCAGTGTCAATGTCTATAATGTACCCCCAGTGTCAGTGTTATTATCCTGTACCCCCAGTGTCAGTGTCATTATCCTGTACCCTCAGTGTCAGTGTCATTATTCTGTACCCCTAGTGTCAGTGTTATTTTACTGTACCGCCAGTGTCAGTGTCAGTATCCTGTACCCCCAGTGTCAGTGTCATTATCCTGCGACCCCAGTGTCAGTGTCTATCCTGTACCCCCAGAATCAGTGTTATTTTATCCTGTACCCCCAGTGTCAATGTCATTATCCTGTACCTGCAGTGTGAGTGTCATTATCCTGTACCTCCAGTGTTAGTGTCATTATCCTGTACCCCCAGTGTCAGTGTCATTATCCTGCACCCCCAGTGTCAGTGTCTATAATGTACCCCCAGTGTCAGTGTCATTATTCTGTACCCCCAGTGTCAGTGTCATTATCCTGCACCCCCAGTGTTAGTGTCTATAATGTACCCCCAGTGGCAGTGTCATTATCCTGTACCCTCAGTGTCAGTGTCATTATCCTGTACCCCAGTGTCAGTGTCATTATCCTGTACCCCCATTGTCAATGTCATTATCCTGTCACCTAAGTGTCATTATCCTGTACCCCCAGTGTCATTATCCTGTACCCCCAGTGTCAGTGTCATTATCCTGTAACCCCAGTGTCAGTGTCATTATCCTCTACCGCCAGTATCAGTGTCATTATTCTGTAACCATAGTGTCAGTGTCATTATCCTGTATCCCAGTGTCATTATCCTGTACCACCAGAGTCATTATCCTGTACCTACAGTGTCAGTGTCATTATCCTGTACCCCCAGTGTCATTATCCTGTACCCCCAGTGTCAGTGTCATTATCCTGTACCCTAGTGTCAGTGTCATTATCCTGTACCACCAGTGTCGGTGTCATTATCCTGTACCCCCAGTGTCATTATCATTATCCTGTAACCCCAGTGTCAGTGTTATTATCCTGCACCCCCGGTGTCAGTGTCATTAACCAGTACCCCCAAATGTCAGTGTCATTATCCTGTACCCCCAGTGTCAGTGTCATTAACCTGTAACCCCAGTGTCAGTGTCATTATCCTGTACCCCCAGTGTCAGTGTCATTATCCTGTACCCTTAGTGTTAGTGTCATTATCCTGTACCCCCAGTGTCAGTGTCATTATCCTGTACCCTCAGTGTCAGTGTCATTATCCTGCACCCCCAGTGTCAATGTCTATAATGTACCCCCATTGTCAGTGTTATTATCCTGTACCCCCAGTGTCAGTGTCATTATCCTGTACCCTCAGTGTCAGTGTCATTATTCTGTACCCCCAGTGTCAGTGTTATTTTCCTGTACCGCCAGTGTCAGTGTCAGTATCCTGTACCACCAATGTCAGTGTCATTATCCTGCAACCCCAGTGTCAGTGTCTATCCTGTACCCCCAGAATCAGTGTCATTTTATCCTGTACCCCCAGTGTCAATGTCATTATCCTGTACCTGCAGTGTGAGTGTCATTATCCTGTACCTCCAGTGTTAGTGTCATTATCCTGTACCCCCAGTGTCAGTGTCATTATCCTGCACCCCCAGTGTTAGTGTCTATAATGTACCCCCAGTGTCAGTGTCATTATTCTGTACCCCCAGTGTCAGTGTCATTATCCTGCACCCCCAGTGTTAGTGTCTATAATGTACCCCCAGTGTCAGTGTCATTATCCTGTACCCCCAGTGACAGTGTCATTATCCTGTACCCTCAGTGTCAGTGTCATTATCCTGTACCCCAGTGTCAGTGTCATTATCCTGTATCCCCAGTGTCAGTGTCATTATCCTGTACCTCCAGTGTCAGTGTCATTATCTTGTACCCCCAGTGTCAGTGTCATTATCCTGTACTCCCAGTGTCAGTGTCATTATCTTGTACCCCCAATGTCAGTTTCATTATCCTGTACACCCAGTGTCAGTGTCTATCCTGTACCCCCAGTGTCAGTGTCTTATTCTGTACTACAGTGTCAGTGTCATTATCCTGTACCCCCAGTGTCAGTATCATTATCCTTGTATCCCCAGTGTCAGTATCATTATTCTGTACCCCCGGTGTCAGTGTTATTACCCTGTACCCTCAGTATCAGTGTCATTATCCAGCACCCCCAGTGTCAGTGTCTTATTCTGCACTCCAGTGTCAGTGTCAGTATCCTGTACCCCCAGTATTAAGGGATACTATGTGTGTGGGACATGGGGTTTCAGTGTGTTTGAGAAATGGGTAATTTGTGATACAGCCAGTCTGTGTGAGATATGCAGGGCATGAGGGTGCTGGGTGTGTGTGAGATATTCAGGGCATGAGGGTGCTGGGTGTGTTTGAGATATGCAAGGCATGAGGGTGCTGGGTGTGTGAGAGATATGCAGGGCATGAGGGTGCTGTGTGTGTGTGAGATATTCAGGGCATGAGGGTGCTGGGTGTGTGTGAGATATGCAAGGCATGAGGGTGCTGTGTGTGTGAGATATCAGATATACAAGGCATGAGGGTGCTGTGTGTGTGTGTGTGTGTGTGTGTGTGTGGTGTGTGTTTGTGTGTGTGTGATATGCAGGGCATGAGGGTGCTGGGTGTGTGTGAGATGTGCAGGGCATGAGGGTGCTGGGTGTGTGAGAAATTCAGGGCATGAGGGTGCTGGGTGTGTTTGAGATATGCAAGGCATGAGGGTGCTGGGTGTGTGAGAGATATGCAGGGCATGAGGGTGCTGTGTTGTGAATGTTAGTTATGTTTTGGCTGCTGGGAGGCTCCCTCTGGTGGCCAGGAATGGGGTGGACAGAGACCAGGTGTGTTGTGCAATGGGCGTTTCCTTTGCTAACTCTCTGCTTATTTAAATCCTGGTCTTATAGCAGGCTTTGCCGGATGTCAGTTTTTCTTTGTATCACCAGCCTGCTTCATTCTGCTCCACACCACATCTACCCCAGATAAGTGCTTGCTCTTTATTTATTCTTTGCTTCTTTTGCTCTTATCTGGGTTTGTCTTTTGCTGTGGTTGTTTTCAGTTTATTTTCATGCAGGGATTTTCCCCCTCAGTTGCTTAGCTGGGGAACTCCCTGGAGTTCTGTTTGGAGTATAGCTCCTTTAAGTCCATGTGTTTGTGGCTTGTTGAATTTGTTATGATTCTTGTTTTCTGTTCATTGGTATGACAAGAGCACCTGGTATAGGACGGAGTTCAGATCGTGCGATCTGAGGGCCTTTTTGTACTATCAGGAATTTGGAATTTTGTAGGGTTTTTCTCTGGTCACCATCAGCCACCTTTCTGTCCTTTCCTATTTTAGTCAGTGGGGGCCTCACCTTTTGCTAATCCTGTCATCTATCTGTGTATTGTGTTTTTACTCATCTTTCCTTCCTTTAGGATAGCTAGTTCTCCGGCTGGGTTCGTGGTGCACAGGATGTTAGTTCACCCCTCGGCTACTTCTAGTTGTGATGGTTAGTAAGGGAATGGCGGCCAGATTTGTTGCCAATACTCTTGTCACCTTTTACCAATGATTTGTGGTGATCTTCCATGGTTCCGGATCATAACAGTACATCCGGCCAACAAATTTAAAGGGTACTCTTAACCCCTTAACGACCTTTGACGTACTGGGTACGTCACGGTGATATGGTGCTAAACGACCCATGACGTACCCAGTACGTCATGGCGAAATCGCGGTCCCGGAGCCCCGTTGATTAAACGGTAGATTCGGGAAGGAGGGGACCTCTGCCTGACCTTGGAGGGGTGGTGCCTCCTCCCCGAACCTACAGAGGCTGTGATTGGCTGACAAACGCCGCTCAGCCAATTACAGTCACTGTAATGTTCCAGCCATTGAAAATGGCTGGAACATTTAAATCCAGCCCTGATCAGTGCTGCTGTAGCACTGGCCATTGGCTGGAGCTGCGTGATCGGTGCTTCACCCGCCCCCAGCTCTGATTGGAGAGACCGGTCTTGTGACCGCTCTCTCCAATCAATGTGGATCTGCGGCCTGTGACCGTCCCTGGAAGCCGAGGAGAGCGGTCTCTGCGGGTGCCCATCGGTAAGTTGCCGTCCGCCCCTGTCCCCGATCGCCCGCCCCCGCCGCTGTCTCCGATCGCCCCGCCCGCCCCCGCCAGCCCCGCCGCTGCTCCGATCGCCCCCACCAGCCCCGCCACTGTCCCCGATCACCCCGCCGCTGCTCCCGATCCACCACTGTCCCCGCCGCTGCTCCGGATCCACCGCTGTCCCCGCCGCCACGCTCGCCACTATCCCCGCCGCTGCTACGGATCCACCGCTGTCCCCGCCGCCATGCTCGCCACTGTCCCCGCCGCTGCTCCGGATCCACCGCTGTCCCCGCCACCACGCTCGCCACTGTCCCCGCCGCTGCTTTGGATCCACCACTGTCCCCGCCGCCACGCTCGCCACTGTCCCCGCCGCTGCTCCGGATCCACCGCTGTCCCCGCCGCCACGCTCGCCACTGTCCCCGCCGCTGCTCCGGATCCACCGCTGTCCCCGCCGCCACGCTCGCCACTGTCCCCGCCGCTGCTCCGGATCCACCGCTGTCCCCGCCGCCACGCTCGCCACTGTCCCCGCCGCTGCTCCGGATCCACCGCTGTCCCCGCCGCCACGCTCGCCACTGTCCCCGCCGCTTCTCCGGATCCACTGCTGTCCCCACCGCCACGCTCGCCACTGTCCCCGCCGCTGCTCCGGATCCACCGCTGTCCCCGCTGCCACGCTCGCCACTGTCCCCGCCGCCGCTCCCGATCCACCGCTGTCCCCGTCGCCACGCTCGCCACTGTCCCCGCCACTGCTCCCGATCCACCGCTGTCCCCGCCGCTGCTCCCGATCCACCGCTGTCCCCGCCGCCATGCTCGCCACTTTCCCCGCCGCCGTCGCACCCACGTCTTTCAGCCGCTGCTGCCCCCGAATCGGCCCCCTCTGTTCCCGATCGGCGGCCGCCGCCTCCTTCATCGGCTGCCCCTTCTCCATCGCCACTACACCTCCTATCCCATCATGTGCTGCAAGCCACCCTCCCCCCACATGTGGGGGGAGGGTGGCTTGCAGCACATGTGGGGGGAGGGTGGCTTGCAGCACATGTGGGGGGAGGGTGGCTTGCAGCACATGTCGGGGGAGGGTGGCTTGCAGCACATGTGGGGGGAGGGTGGCTTGCAGCACATGTCGGAGGAGGGTGGCTTGCAGCACATGTCGGGGGAGGGTGGCTTGCAGCACATGTCGGGGGAGGGTGGCTTGCAGCACATGTGTGGGGGGTGGCTTGCAGCACATGTGGGGGTGGTGGCTTGCAGCACATGTGGGGGGTGGCTTGCAGCACATGTGGGGGGGTGGCTTGCAGCACATGTGGGGGGAGGGTGGCTTGCAGCACATGTGGGGGGAGGGTGGCTTGCAGCACATGTGGGGGGAGGATGGCTTGCAGCACATGTCGGGGGAGGGTGGCTTGCAGCACATGTGGGGGGAGGGTGGCTTGCAGCACATGTCGGAGGAGGGTGGCTTGCAGCGCATGTCGGGGGAGGGTGGCTTGCAGCACATGTCAGGGGAGGGTGGCTTGCAGCACATGTGGGGGGGGTGGCTTGCAGCACATGTGGGGGGGGGGCTTGCAGCACATGTGGGGGGGGGCTTGCAGCACATGAGGGGGGGTGGCTTGCAGCAGTACATGTGCTGCAAGCCACCCTCCCCCCACATGTACTGCTGCAAGCCACCCTCCCCCCACATGTGCTGCAAGCCACCCTCCCCCCACATGTGCTGCAAGCCACCCTCCCCCTGGGGCCCCCCCTCCTCCATGTGCCATCTCTCTCTCCCATCAGACTCTGTCCCCCTCCCCGATCTGCTGCCTGCTCTCTCCCATCCTCTTCATCTACTGCCCCCTCTCACCCTCCTCAATCTGTTGCCTCCTTCATCTGCTGCCTCTTCTGTCTGCTGTGATCCTGCTGCCTAGATCCATCCTGTAAGGTAGGTATCCCTATCTCACCTCCCTCCCCCCCCATCCTCTGCCGCTCCTCCATCCGCTGCACCATTTCCCATCACTCATCCGCTGCGCCCTTTCCCATCCTCTGCCGCTCCTCCACCCACTGCGCCCTTTCCCATTTTCCATCCGCTGCGCCCTTTCCCATCCTCTGCCGCTCCTCCACCCGCTGCGCTCTTTCCCATTTTCCATCCGCTGCGCCCTTTCTCATCTGCCGCCTCACCCTCTCGCATCGCATTTTCCAGCGCAGTTGCTCGCTTCCAGACTGCAGTGGATGATGCGATGCGAGACTTATGCATTGCTCTCACATTTGGCACTGGTCTTAGTGGCAGGCGCTCATTTTTTTTTTTTTTATTCATTTTTTTTTTTTTTACTGATGTCTGTATTTTTTATTTTGCCAAACTAATTTTTTTTGTATGGGGAGGGGGTCTAGTTTCCAAAATGGGATCACATGTGGGGGAGCTCCATTGTTTAGGCACCTCAGGGGGTCTCCAAATGAAACATGGCGTCTGCTAATAATTCCAATCAATTTTACTGTGAAATGGCGCTCCTTCTCTTCTGAGCCCCGCCGTATCCCCAAACAATTGATTTCCACCACATATGAGGTACCTGTGTACTCAGGAGAAATTGCACAATACATTTTATGGTGCATTTTTTCCTGATACCCTTGTGGAAAAAAAAGCTACCTGTTTGAAAAAACAATTTTGTGGTAAAAAAAAATAAAATATTTTCACGGCTGAACATTACAAACGTTTGTGAAGCCTCCAGGGGTTCAAAGTGCTCACTAAACAGCTAGATAAATTCCATGAGGGGTCTAGTTTCCAAAATGGGGTCAATTGTGGGAGAGCTCCATTGTTTAGGCTCTTCAGGGGGGTCTCCAAACGCAACATGGCGTCCGCTAATAATTCCAACCAATTTTGCTGTGAAATGGTGCTCCTTGCCTTCCGAGTCCTGCCGTGTGCCCAAACATTTGATTTCCACCACATATGGGGATCTGCGTACTCAGGAGAAAATGCACAATACATAATAATAATTTATGGTGCCTTTTTTCCTGATACCCTTGTGATAAAAAAGCTACCTGGTTGAAGCAACAGTTTTGTGGTAAAAAAAAAAATTTTTCTTTTCACGGCTCAACGTTATAAACTTCTGTGAAGCCCCCAGGGGTTCAAAGTGCACATCAAACATCTAGAAAAAATATTTGAGGGCTCTAGTTTCCAAAATGGGGTCACTTATGGGGGAGCTCCATTGTGTAGGCACCTCAGGCAGTCTTCAAATCGACATGGCGTCCGCTAATGAGTGCAGCTAATTTTGCACTCAAAAATTCAAATGGCGCTCCTTGCCTTCCGAGTCCTGCCGTGTGCCCAAACATTTGATTTCCACCACATATGGGGTATCAGCGTACTCAGGAGAAAATGCACAATACATTTTATGATGCATTTTTCCTGATACCCTTGTAAAAATACTAATTTTTATGGCTAAAGTAACATTTTTGTGTTAAAGTAACATTTTCATTTTTTCGTCTACATTGCTTTGGTTGCTGTGAAGCTCCTAAAGGGTTAATAAACTTCTTGGATGTGGTTTTGAGCAGAGTGAGGGGTACAGATTTTAGAATGGGGTCACTTTTGGGTATTTTCTGTCGCCTAGGTTTCTCAAATCACTCCAAATATGATGTGGTACCTAAAAAATTTTTTTTGTAAATTTTGTTGGAAAAATGAGAAATTCCTGATGAAATTTGAACCCTTCTAACTTCCTAACGTAAATTTTTTTTTTTTCAAAAATTGCACTGGTGTAAAGCAGACAAGTGGGAAATGTTATTTAGTAACTATTTTGTGTGACATATCTTTTAGATTTATGGGCATAACATTTCAAATTTTGAAAATTGCAAAAGTTTCAAAATTTTTGCCAAATTTCTGAAATTTTCACAAATAAACGCAAAACATATCGGCCTAAATTTACCACTGACATGAAGTACAATATGTCACGAAAAAACAATCTCAGAATCGCCAGGATCCGTTGAAGTGTTCCAGAGTTATAACCTGTCAAAGTGACACTGGTCAAAATTGCAAAAAATGGCCGGGTATTTAAGGTGAAAACAGGCTGGGGGCTGAAGGGGTTAAGAGGGAAAAAAAAAAAAAGAAAAAAAAGGCTGCTGAGAAATTTTTTTTTTTTTTGGTGTTTTTCCTGTTCTTCTTTGGGTTCAGTGGAAGATTTCTTTTTTCTAGCATGGATGAATTGGGTGAGCGTGTTGCTCATCTTGATGCTAAGGTTCGTCGTTTAGAGTCTTATCTTGCACAGACTCCCCTTGCAGAGCCTAAGATTCCCGTTCCTGAATTTTTTTTTCGGGAGATAGGTCGAGATTTTTGAGCTTCAAAAATAATTGTAAATTATTTTTTGACCTGCGCCCTAAGTCCTCAGGGAATGCCGTACAGCAGGTTAAGATTGTCATCTCCTTACTGCGTGGTGACCCTCAGGACTCGGCCTTCTCTTTAGCGTCTGATGATCCGATTCTCAGTGATGTGGACTCCTTTTTTCAGGCCTTGGGTTTATTATATTACGAACCCAATATTGTGGACCAAGCAGAAAAATTCTTGTTGTCCTTAACTCAGGGTTTGGATTCTGCAGAAACGTTTTGTCAGAAATTTCGAAAGTGGGCGGTCCTTACCAAATGGAATGATGATGCGCTTGCGGCTCTTTTTCGGAAGGGTGTTGCTGATTCTGTGAAGGATGTGTCGCGGGCGGAGGAGGGGACGCTACGCTCTCCCACTGCTCGGGTCCGGCTGCCACTGCTCTGCGGCTGCTGCTTGGTGGCTCGAGCGATGGGCCGGATCCCGGGGACTCGAGCGGCGCTCCTCGCCCGTGAGTGAAAAGGGGTGGTTTGGTTTTGGGGATATTGTCCGTGACGCCACCCACAGTTGTGGTGATTGTGTGGACACCACCGCTGCTCTGGACGGGGATCCCGGGAGCGGTGACAGGGAGCAGCTTTGTTGTTATTTCTCCCCTCCGTGGGTAGGGGGTTGGTTGTCCCGGGGCCCAATGATGGGGCAGGTAGGAAGGACAGCAGGCGGGTTGCGGGGCCTGCTGAGATGCAGGGTCGCAGGGGCAGCGCTGTGCCGTACGGCACGGGGGTACTCACTCAGCCTGAGACGATGACACAGTTCTCGGTAAAACACACGGCTGGATGGACGGGTCCCCCAGACGGCTGCGGTTGCTTCTTCCCTGTAGGTTGGTGATGACTGTCTCTCCCTGCACCTAAGTGTAATGTTGGTAGCGATGGGTTCCCACCGGTAACCCGCTCCCCGACTTGGATGTAGGCCGGAGGAGCCCCTTTTGCCCGCAGGCGCTGGCCCTGGGAAACGGTTGCCCTTGGCGGTGGCGGTGTCTCCCCTTCACGGTTGGACGGTTGCCTTCTATCGGGACTTGGCTGTTTGGAAACCCGGAGGTCCCCTTCACTAACGGATTTGGCAAATTCACGGCGACTCCAAGCCTTGCCGGGATCCGAAAGGCCCCTGCCAATGGTGCTGGCTTCTCTTTGTATGCCGGTCCGGTACCGCCGGGTCACCACCTGTCCACGGTCCTTGCGGCAGACTCCAATCGGCCTTCACTGCAGACGGTCACCACCGTCTGCCAACCTTGCTGTTCTGTCCGGGCCACACACCCGGACCAACTTCAGGCTCTTTGCTGTCACTTTTCTCCTCTCTACTACTTTCCTCCTTCCACTTCCTCCTCCAAACTCTACCTCTCCTCTCACTTCCCTAGCTTCACTCTAACTGCCTGTGTTTTCCTTCCTCCAGGACTGTGAACTCCTTGGTGGGTGGAGACCAACTGCCTGGCTCCACCCCCTGGTGTGGACAACAGCCCCTGGGGAAGGCAACAAGGATTTTGTGTTCTGACTTCGATGTGCCTACAGGGAGTGTGGGGTGTGGTGGTGTTGTTACCTGTGGCCCCTGGCTTATCCAGGGCGACACATTCCCCCTTAGCAAAATGCAGACCGTCCTCGGGCTGCCCGTCCATCACCGGTTTTATTTTTCTGCAAAAAGACAAGAAAACACAATACAAGTAAAATAACATCATCCCACAACGGGAGGTACTTTCTTAAACGTTGCAAACGGTTAACGGTTACGGCTTCCGCACTCACCCACCCGAGTAACCTGGCCCTGATGCTGCCCCTAAGAAAACAGGCAGCACCCCTTGACCCCAGTCCTGCACCAAGTTACCCGAGCGGGATATGTCCTTTCCAGGGGACAAACGTCCATGGGAAGCCCCTGGAACCCCCAGAGGGTAGCCATCGGTTCCGGTGGTGGCTGGGCCCCAGCCTGCTCCACTGCGGGCCCTCCCTCCAATCTGCCTCTCCGGAGGCGGTAACGGTGGAAGCTGCAACAACATTATTTACGAGCCACTAGTTTGTGGTTGCCCTGCAAGTTCACGGGCTTGTCCGTAAGGAGTCCCTTACGCAACTTCAGACGGTCCCCACGGGGACAACGGTGCCGGCAACGACCGGTTCAATAAGCAGTAGTAGACAATCAGATGAACTTCGGTTGATCACTCATTTTCATTTTTCAAAACTTTCAAAACCTTAAACACATACAGGTGGTCCTCCCCCCACCCCTAGATAGTAGTTTCTCTGTACCTAAGTGGGGGTCTACCTAGGTTGGGACAAGTGGATCTCCTGGGTCCAGTGTCAGTGGGGGTAGGCAGTGGGGCAGAGGGAACAATCGGTTCCTCCTCCCTGCTATCATGTGGGGTTAGGCGGAGGCATAGGGTAGTTGGGTACAGGTTCATCCCTGGGCACCGGCACTGGCTCACGGTTGACTGCCTCCATTACTTCTTCATCCACAGGTTGTGGGAACAGTATCACTGGAAGAATCCCCGCGCCGTTCTGTGTAGGCCAGTCCGCTGGGAAGTCACCCATCACGGTGTGGATTACCTCTTTTGCCTTCTCCGCTGGTGGAGGAACCGGAACTTCAGCCGCTGCCCTCAATGCTGGCGGGCACCTTTACAGATGGTCCCGGGAAACTGTGGCCAAAGTGCCCCCTTGGTCACGGCTGATCTGGTAGGCCTTCCCATCTTCCCATCCTGTGGGCTGTATGACGTATGGGGTTTGTTCCCATTGATCATCCAGCTTGTGGATTCTCCTCTTCCGCTTCAGCACTACATCTCCAGGCTGGAAAAGGCCAGCAGACGCCTTTTGGTTGAAGCGCTGCTCCGACTCAAGTTTTTCTCAACATATTCTTGAATCTGTCGGTATTGTACCCTCCTTCGAGATTCCCATTCAGCTGTCGAAGGGAGTGCTTCTGGGGCTTCCAGTCCCATGTCTAGATCCACCGGTAGCCGACCGGGGCGAGCCCTCATCAGGTATGCTGGGGTGCACTTCGTTGAACTGGAAGGGATATTGTTGTACATATCGACCAAGTCAGGTAGCTTCTCCGGCCACAGGTTCCGCTCTTCCAGCGGCAACGTCTTGAGGAGGCCCAGAACCAAGTGGTTCATCTTCTCACACATGCCGTTGGTCTGGGCATGGTAAGGCGTGGTCCGGATCTTCTTGCAGCCGTACAACTGGCAAAACTCATGAAACACCTCTGCTTCAAAGGCCGGGCCTTGGTCAGTAAGCACCTTCTCAGGGTACCCATGTGGTCGGCAGAAATAAGCCTGGAACGCTCTAGCGGCGGTACGACCAGTTAGGTCCTTGACTGGGACAACCACCATGAACCTCGAATAGTGGTCTACTATGGTTAGAGCGTAGGTGTACCCACTTCGGCTGGGGGTGAGCTTTACATGGTCCAGGGCGACCAGCTCCAGCGGTTGATGTGTAATGATTGGGTGTAGGGGTGCCTTCTGGCTGGCCTCGTCCTTCCTCCTCAGCGTGCAAGGACCGCACTGTCGGCACCAGGCCTCTACAGACTCCTGCATCCCACTCCAATAAAACCTCTCTCTCTACAGCATTTCCAGCTTCTTCCATCCGAAGTGTCCGGCACCATCATGGTATGCTTATAAAACGGTGGGCACATTAGCTTGGGGAATCACCAACTGGCGGATTTTTTCATGAGTCTTTGGGTTAATCAGCTCACGGTACAACTTCCCCTGGTGTAGATACAACCGGGTCTGTTCTCGCCACAGGCGCTGGGCTTCAGCTGGGGCGGCAGGGTCTATCCCAGCAGCACCTTGCTCCACCAAGGTTTTAACTAGGCGGACAGCGGGCGCCTGGTTTTGAGCTTCCTGCCACTCCTGACTGGGCAGCGGGTCCAGATTCGCCCATTGCTGGTAGACGTGCACCTTCTCAGTTGGTGGCTGGTGAAATGCAGGCAACTCGATCTCTTCGAGGTCGTCATCCTCGCACCCTTCTTCTGACAAGTGGGGCATCCGAGAGAGTGCATCAGCGTTAACGTTGGCACGACCGGCCCTGTATTTGATGGTGAAATCGTAGTTGGCTAGCCTGGCCACCCACCGCTGTTCCAGCGCACCCAACTTGGCCGTGTCCAGGTGGGTCAGCGGATTATTATCCGTGAAAGCGGTGAACTTTGCTGCGGCCAGGTAATGGCGGAACCGCTCGGTGATAGCCCACACCAGCGCCAGGAGCTCGAGCTTGAAAGAGCTGTAGTTCTCAGGGTTCCTTTCAGTCGGTCGGAGCTTTCGGCTAGCATAAGCAATCACTTTTTCCTTCCCGTCCTGGACCTGGGATAGGACTGCCCCCAAACCCACATTGCTGGCATCAGTGTAGAGGATGAATGGGCAGCTGTAATCAGGGTACGCTAGGATCTCCTCTCCGGTCAAGGCCGCTTTCAGCTGGCGGAAGGATTCCTCATGCCTCTCTTCCCACACCAGTGGGGCTCCGAGGGGTCTACCACCTTTGGTCTGTCCCACGAGGAGGTCTTGCATGGTGGCAGCCATCCTCGTGTATCCCTTGATGAAGCGACGTTAGTACCCTACCAGACCCAGAAACTGCCTTACTTCCCTCACTGTGGTTGACCTCGGCCAGTCTTAGATGGCAGTGACCTTCTCGGGGTCGGGGGCGACACCTTCTGCTCCCACTACATGCCCCAGGTACTGCACTCTGGGTTTCAGCAGATGACACTTGGAGGGCTTCAACTTCATCCCGTACTTGGCAAGGGACGCGAACACCTCGGCTAGGTGTTCCAGATGGGCTTCATATGTCTGTGAATACACAATTACATCATTCAGGTACAACAGGACGGTCTCAAAATTCAGGTGCCCCAAACAGCACTCCATCAGCCGTTGGAAGGTACCAGGGGCATTGCACAGCCCGAACGGCATACTGTTGAATTCACAGAGTCCCATAGGGGTGGTAAAGGCAGTTTTCTCTCGGTCTTCGGCCGCCACGGCCACCTGCCAGTACCCACTGGTGAGGTCAAGGGTGGAGAAGTAGTTTGCGGTTCTTAGCGCGGACAAGGACTCCTCGATACGGGGCAGAGGGTAGGCATCTTTATGCGTTATCTGGTTAATCTTCCGGTAATCCACGCACATCCGCATGGTGCCGTCCTTTTTTTTAACCAGCACCAACGGGGCGGCCCAGGGACTACAGCTGTCCCTGATAACCCCTGCCTCCCTCATGTTCCTCAACATGTCCTTGGCGCACTGGTAGTGTGCAGGGGGAATGGGACTGTACCTCTCTTTGATAGGGGGATGTTCACCGGTAGGGATATGGTGTTGGACCCCTTTAATCTGCCCAAAGTCTAGGGGATGTTTGCTAAAAACTTGCTCGTACTCCCGTACCACCCTGTATACCCCTTCTTTGTGATGTGTAGGGGTATCGTCAGTGCCCGCGTGTAGCTGTTGGTGTCACTCGTCTAATTCCCCTTGGGGCGGGTGAATGCGGGCAGTAGGTAGTGAAACTGGAGGAGCTGCTTCGTGGATGGTGTGGGGATCTAGGGTGAGCAACTTGGCAAGTTTGGCATACCGGGGAAGCCTGACTTCTTCCTCCCCACAGTTCAGCACCCTCACGGGCACTCTCCCCTTCTTTACATCTACCACCCCTCGGGCGGCCATTACTGTGGGCCAGTGCTCGGAGGGCATGGGCTCTATCATGGCAGGGTAGTCACGCCCCTGAGGCCCTACTGCTGCCGTACACCAAATCATCATCTCACTCCTAGCGGGCACAGTCAACGGGGTAACATCCATCACTCTCACCCCACCAATCTCTCCTCCCGTCGAGTTTACATGCTGGCGGTACATCAAGGCTCGGATCTCATGCTGCACAGCTCTTTGCTGGCTCTCCGCCACCGTAGTGGCCAGCTGCTGCAGTAGGGTCAACACATCGCTCATACAGTGCTCCATCACATTGGTTCCTAGCACTATCTTCGGGTTATGATCACTGGGTTCATTCATTATCACAATCATACCCTGGTGTTGCAGTTCAGTTCGTCCCACAGTCATGGCCACTTGTTTATATCCCACTTGGGTCAATGGGAATCCATCAGCAGCAATCAGCGTTATACTAGCATCTGGGGGAGCCAGCTCGTCTTTCCCCCAATACCGTTGATACAGTGTGTATGGTATAGTGGTTACCTGTGATCCAGTGTCCAGGAGAGCCATCACCGGTATGCCGTCCACAGCCACGGGAATGATAGGCCGGGCCCCGATGTACCGGTCCCGCCAGTCTGGGGGGCCATGGGGTTCTACTCCTGAGAATTGGCCCGTGGCCCCAGGAGTTACTCGTTTAACGGACACCGTCGGGCGTAGTGGCCGGGTTTGCTGCACCTGTAACAAATCGGGGGTCCATACCGTGAGTCATTGGTTCTTCTCCGCTGCATCCAGGGGACGTCCTCAGGACGGTCAGCGAGCTGTATCTTTGCCGGAGGCTGGGATCTGGTCTGAGGCTGGAGTGCGGCGAGGATCTTGGCGAGGTCTCCATCCATGCGGCGGACCTGGGCAGCCAGTTCTTCCATCGTGCTGCTTGGAGCTGTAGGTACTGGAGATGCTGGTAGGGCAGGGGCCACCACGACGGGGGCCGTCTCAACTGGCCACGGGGCTGGTTCCAAGACTTTTGAAGCCGGGGGTTGCAGAGCTTTAATGGCCCGTTCCTTTAACACAGCAAAGTCCACATCAGGGTGAACTAGGGCCCACAGCCGGAGTTGTTTGCGATCCTCGGAGGACCTCATCCCCTGCACATATTGCTCTATTAACATTTTGTTGCTGTCCGCCTCATTGATGGTGTCCACCCGCTTCAGTGTGCGGAGGGCAGTTTGCAGACGTAAAGCGTAGTCCCGAATGCTGTCCACAGGCCGTTGCCGACATTGGCAAAACTGCATCCTCAGCTCGGCTTCGGTACGGGTCTCAAATTCAGTCTGTAGTTTCTCAAAGATGGTGGCTACAGAGAACCGGTCCCCCTCGGCCCAGGTCTCCGCCTCCTGCTCAGCCGCGCCGGTTAGCTGCCCCAGCACTACCGCTGCACGTTGCTTCTCAGTCAGGGGGTACAATTCTAGGAGCGGGCTAAGCTTCTTCCGGAAGACCTGTAACGCATCAGGTTTCCCGTCGTACTGCGGCAGCCAGGTAGCTCCGGGCACATAGGGCAAGGAGAACGGCATCACCTGAGCGAGAGCTGGGACCGCGGCACTCCCCGCCAGCGCTGCCGGGAACTGGGCAGGCCAATTCCCATCCACGGGTGCCACCGCGGCTGCGACCGCCGCTCCTCCAGCAGCTCCGTCGGGCGCAGACATCTTGTTTCCGTCCCCCTTAGCCTCTTTCCGGCTCCTCCTCTATCGGGGCGGGATTTTGGCCTTCGCGCCTCCACTACTCGAGGAGACGCTCGAGCGGGAACTTTTCGCGCCAAAGATGGCGGCTTCTGAAATTTTTCGGCCGGACACCTCCGGCGGTAACAAGGCGCACCTCTACCAGATGGCAGAGCGGTAAGATCCTGTTCATGACGCCAAGTTGTCGCGGGCGGAGGAGGGGACGCTACGCTCTCCCACTGCTCGGGTCCGGCTGCCGCTGCTCTGCGGCTGCTGCTGCTCGGTGGCTCGAGCGATGGGCCGGATCCTGGGGACTCGAGCGGCGCTCCTCGCCCGTGAGTGAAAAGGGGTGGTTTGGTTTTGGGGATATTGTCCGTGACGCCACCCACGGTTGTGGTGATTGTGTGGACACCACCGCTGCTCTGGACGGGGATCCCGGGAGCGGTGACAGGGAGCAGCTTTGTTGTTATTTCTCCCCTCCGTGGGTAGGGGGTTGGTTGTCCCGGGGTCCGATGATGGGGCAGGTAGGAAGGACAGCAGGCGGGTTGCGGGGCCTGCTGAGGTGCAGGGTTGCAGGGGCAGCGCTGTGCCGTACGGCACGGGGGTACTCACTCAGCTTGAGACGATGACACAGTTCTCGGTAAAACACACGGCTGGATGGACGGGTCCCCCAGACGGCTGCGGTTGCTTCTTCCCTGTAGGTTGGTGATGACTGTCTCTCCCTGCACCTAAGTGTAATGTTGGTAGCGATGGGTTCCCACCGGTAACCCGCTCCCCGACTTGGATGTAGGCTGGAGGAGCCCCTTTTGCCCGCAGGCGCTGGCCCTGGGAAACGGTTGCCCTTGGCGGTGGCGGTGTCTCTTCTTTACGGTTGGACGGTTGCCTTCTATTGGGACTTGGCTGTTTGGAAACCCCTTCACTAACGGATTTGGCAAATTCACGGCGACTCCAAGCCTTGCCGGGATCCGAAAGGCCCCTGCCAATGGTGCTGGCTTCTCTTTGTATGCCGGTCCGGTACCGCCGGGTCACCACCCGTCCACGGCCCTTACGGCAGACTCCAATCGGCCTCCACTGCAGACGGTCACCACCGTCTGCCAACCTTGCTGTTCTGTCCGGGCCACACACCTGGACCAACTTCAGGCTCTTTGCTGTCACTTTTCTCCTCTCTACTACTTTCCTCCTTCCACTTCCTCCTCCAAACTCTACCTCTCCTCTCACTTCCCTAGCTTCACTCTAACTGCCTGTGTTTTCCTTCCTCCAGGACTGTGAACTCCTTGGTGGGTGGAGACCAACTGCCTGGCTCCACCCCCTGGTGTGGACAACAGCCCCTGGGGAAGGCAACAAGGATTTTGTGTTCTGACTTCGATGTGCCTACAGGGAGTGTGGGGTGTGGTGGTGTTGTTACCTGTGGCCCCTGGCTTATCCAGGGCGACACATTTGCTCTCCACTGGCCACCAGGGCCAGTATGTATGCTCTCCACTTGTCACCAGGGCCAGTATGTATGCTCCCCACTGGCCACCAGGGCCAGTATGTAGGCTCCCCACTGGCCACCAGGGCCAGTATGTATGCTCCCCACTGGCCACCAGGGCTCCCCACTGACCTCCATATTTTCATTGAATCTTTGTTGTTTAAATGACTGTTTGTTTATGGAGGGTTAGTGTATATACTATATACAGTACTGGGTAGAACTGAGTTTATTATATTAGTCCGGCCCTCTAAAACCATCCCAATTTCTCATGCGGCCCCATGGGAAAATGAATTGCCCTCCCCTGCGCTAAGCCAACTTAAGATTTTCACGATCCGCAGAGCCCGAAAAACAGAAGATAGAATCCGAAAAACAGCAGAACAAACTCTCAATCCTCAAACCTGCCTTCTCCTGATCACGAAACTTACTTAAGGGAGCATGCGCGAAACTCACCAGCGCCTCCCCCATGGGTATTAAAGGTCCCTGACTTAGCCCTACTTTGCCTAAAGCACTTAAAACCCCACGATAGTGGCCCCTACAGTGCAAACAATGATGTTTTTACCTGCAATTTGCCCCCACCATACACTAGCCCTTGTTTAGCTGCCAGCACCAAAAACAGGCCTCTGAGGCCCAGACCATCCTGTGGACCCTCCGCCTGACTGCCGCTTTCAGCAAGAGGCCAATGTCCCTCTGATCCCTACTAAATAGATGGGCAGATGTTCCCCCGCTGATGCAACTGTTTGCCATAACCCAACCAAACCTGCATCCCATATACCCTATAACAGTGATGGCGAATCTATGACACGCGTGCCAGACAGGGCAAGCAGAGCCCTTTCTACTGGCATGTATGCTGTCGCCTCATCCTGCCGCTTTGATCTGCTGGCACGGTCGCGCTTGCAGTTTAAAGTTGTGTTGGAGCTCTGACACTCGCTCTGACACTCCTCCTCTCCTAGGCCGCAGGCCTGTTGCCTAGGAGACAGAGGAGCGTCAGTAAGCAGTGCCGGCGTGACGTCTTGTGGCTGCGCGGGAACTGAGGACACAGCGGCGCGCATCGGAGGAGCGGGTGCTGGAAGGTGAGTTGAGGTTTTTTTTTTGTTTTTTTTTTAACTTGTGTGTGGCTGTGTCAAGGTGAGGGGAGACAGTGCCAGCACGGGGGACACAGTGCCAGCACAGGGGAGACAGTGCCAGCACGGGGGAGACAGTGCCAGCACGGGGGAGACAGAGCCGTCACGGGGGAGACAAAGCCGTCACGGGGGAGACATGGCCAGCACGGGTGAAACATGGCCAGCACGGGGGAAACATGGCCAGCACGGGGGAGACAGTGCCAGCACGGGGAGACAGTGCCAGCACGGGGGAAACATGGCCAGCACGGGGGAAACATGACCAGCACGGGGGAAACATGGCCAGCACGAGGGAAACATGGCAAGGAAGGGAGGAACATGCCAGGATAGGGGGAAACATGCATAGCAGGATAGAGAAAACATGCATAGCAGGATGGGGAAAATATGCATGGCAGGATGGGGAAAACATGCATGGCAGGATGGGGGAAACATGCATGGTAGGATGGGGGAAACATGCATGGCAGGATGGGGGAAACATGCATGGCAGGATGGGGGAAACATCCCAGGATAGGGTTCATTTACCAAGAAGGGGAACATTTACCAGAAAAGGTAACATGCAAGTAAGGGGGACATTTACCTGGATGGGGTACATTTACCAGGATTAGGGAACATTTACCAGAAATGCGTACATTTACCAGGATGAGATACATGCTGAGATGGTGGAACATTTACTAGGATGAGGAATATTTACCAGGTTGGGAAATATGCTGGGATGGCGTACATTTACCAGTATGAGGCCACGATGGAGACAAATATACCAGAATGTGGGAAATTTATATCAGAATGGGGGACATGTTTATCAGGAAGTGGCCCAGGAAGGGGGACATAACTACACAATGAAAGGGGGGGGGAGCAACTCGTACATCTTTATAGGATTTCGAGATGTTAAGACTTTAAAATGTAGATGTGGATTTCAGGGTGACATCTGATTACATTCCATGCTAAAATCTCTAAGGCCTAAAACACACTTCCGTATAAAAAACTTACGTGTCTCCCGTTCCGTTTTTCGGGTCCGTGTTCCATTTTTTATCGGCGTTTCTCCAGTACGTGTTACATCCGTGTGATGGTGTATGCTTGCCGTGTGTGCGTGTGGAATGGCTGTGTATGCGTACATGTAATGTGCATGTGAAATGATCCGTGTGTGATGCCCAATGTCGTTGATACATGTCGGCTCACAGCAGACAGAGTCGCGCGATGAGAATGAACTCTGGTGAACTTCACCCGACTTCATTGTCATACCGCGGGTCTGTCTAAGTGTTGCGTACTGATTAGCGGTCACCCGTGAAGGACTCACCGGTGACCACTAATCCCCTGAGTGACTGAAGTGAGCAGCACGATTAGCGCTGCCATCACTCAGGCTACCCGCGGCTAGCTGGAGTCCTCCCCCCGAGACCGCAACTCACCTGTGATTTCATCGCTGTCACTTGGGCGACTTGCTTTCACAGTTGGAGGATCCAGCGGTGGCCGTGAGTTACCTGAGTGACGTCATCGCTGATCGCGCTACTCACCTCAGTTGCTGCGTGGAGCTGACAGGAGTGGCGGTGTTCTTCTGCAGCTCCTGTCACCTTCATGTAGCAGAGCTGGAAGCGACGCGGGACTTCCGTGGATTACGCCGGACATGGATGGGTTTTTGGGGCTTAATAAAGTGGTGAGCAAGGGTATTTGTTAGTCTTTATTATTGCAAATAAAGGATTTTTACAGGTGTATGTGTTTATTTACTTTAACTTACAGATTACTCATGGAAGGTATCTCGGGGAGACGCCTGCCATGATTAATCTTGGACTTAGTGGCAGCTATGGGTGGCTGCCATTAACTCCTTTTTACCCCGATTGCCAACGTACCAGGGCAATTCGGGATGAGCCGGGTACAGTTCCGGAACTGTCGCATCTAATGGATGCGGCAATTCTGGGTGGCTGCTGGCTGATATTTTTAGGCTGCGGGGCTCCCCATAACGTGGAGCTCTCCATCCTGAGAATACCAGCTTTCAGCCGTATGGCTTTACCCTGGCTGGTATCAAAATTGGGGGCGACCGCAAGCCATTTTTTTAAATTAATTATTTAACTGCACAGTATATACCCGCCAACCGGCGGCTGTGATTGGTTGCAGTGAGACAGCTGTCACTCAGCGTGTGGGCGTGTCTCGCGTATCTTTGGCACAGCTGTTCTTCGCCACGCTGATGATCGGGTATCGGTGAGTATGCGACAGGGGAAGATACAGACCGAGTGCCAAAGGGATGATGACTGAGAACAGCAGAAAAAAAGGTAAGTTGACTGACATTTAACAAAAAAAACCCCGACATCGCTCATTTAAAAACGCACACGGACGGTACGTGTAGCACAAGGACATACTACGTGTGTCGTTCGTGCAGGCACAGACCCATTGACTGTAGCGGGTTCGTGTCTGCGTGCTGACGGCTAAAAACGGATATGTCGGCCGTGTGGAAAAACGCACACACGTACTAACCACACGGACACACGTTCCGTGTGGTTTTACGTGTGTGTGCCTTCTACCATAGGGTAACATTTGTCAACGTGTCTCCGTGCCGCCGGTACGTGCAAAAACGTAACAAACACATACCGGGGGCACGGATGTGTGTCGCAGGCCTAATAGGCTGCAATTCTTTTCCAGAAAGATCAATCCAACTGCTGTGTCTGGAAAGGGCAGTGGGAGAGGCTCAGCTTTAATGTGTAGTAAGCATGAATGAGCGTGATGCCCCCTGCTGAAGAGGAGACTGCAAAGGTAAGGTTAATATCAATTATTTACATAATAGGATTCGTTGGCACTTTGGGAAAAAAATTGGGTTTAGGTCTACAGTTTGGGCACTCGACCTGTAAAAGGTTCGCCATGACTGCCCTATAAGCTTCCCCCGATGGAATCCATATACCACAAATGATGCCAACAATTGCCCGGCGCCTTTTTCCCACTAACACTCGCCAAATCACGAACGCCTGTAACCAGTTCATGAAAGCCTGTGGGATCAGATGCCACCGGCGCTTCTGCTCCTCCCTCTTTTTACTGTCATCCTCTTTTGCTTATCTAAAATAACTTTTTCAAAAGCAACAGTGGAAATTATAACAATATTTATACATTCATCTAGCGCTATTGGTTCCACTTTACAATCATTTGTATCAATGACCCCATTAGAGCTCAACATCTAGAATCCCTATCAGTATGTCTTTGGATTATGGGAGGAAAACGAAGTACACAGAGGAAAACCACACAAACATGGGGAGAACAAACAAACCCCTTGCAGATGTTGCCCTTTGTGGAATCCAAAGTCAGGACCACAGCGCTGCAAGACTGCAGTGCTACCCACTGAGCCACCACAAGACTGCAGTGCTAATCACTGAGCCACCATGCCAAACTTTATACAAATGTCTGCGATAGCAGTTCTGTGAGTTGTTTTGGTTTTTTTACTGTCCTTCATATGCCTTACATGCCTGTATCCATCCTTCAAATGAGAACCCTCAAAACAGACAGAGACTTCCACCATGCTTTATCATCCAAGTAAATCCCATCCTTCCTCTTCACCATCTGAACTGATACAAACATTGGCTCTGACACCCTGCCCTGGTCCCACCAGCCCGCCAGCCACAATCCCTGTACCCCAATCCCAGGAGCAAGCCAAATGGATATACACTGCGGCATAGCCCTATTACGGGCTACCAACTCCCTAACCCCTGACAAAACTACCGCAACACCACTCCCAACTAATTGGTCCGCCTGCCCCACTGAACCGACGCCGACGGCCAACACCCCATGACTAGACAAAAACACCTGGAAAACTGATAGAAAAAGAGGACAAGCAAGACATAGACATACTCACCAGGCTACGCAGGAGCTGTGATCCCACCAGCCGAAATTCCCGAATCCTGTTGACTATCCAAAACCATTCGGTAAACGGTGATGTGGACCTCGGATCAGCCGCTGCCAGGCCCAATCCAGGAGAAGCCTGGCTGGATGACTCTGAGACTGGATCCTGAGCTACAAGTGTGAAGGGGAGACCGCCGCCGATACACTGACTGCCAGGAAGGAACCCTGGATCCTCCAGGAGACTGTCGTTGAAGACAGCTAGGCCGCCTGAAAAGTACATCGCCAGGACGACCCGCCGCAGCATTAGGGTATTGGAGCAGGAGAGCCGTGGCATGCCCCACCCCCAAAGAGGCCGAGGCCTACCAACCGCCGCCAACCTCAGGCGCGTCCGCAAATTCCTCCCGAGACGGTGCCGGCTCAGACAGCCATGCTGGCCTCCACCCATGGCCTCTCATCTCTCTCCCCCCAGGACTACTCCTCCTATTATTCTCCTCTCCCCCCAGGACTACTCCTCCTATTATACTCCTATTCCCCCAGAACTACTCCTCCTATTATACTCCTCACCTCCAGGACTACTACTCCTATTATACTCCTCTCCCCCCAGCACTACTCCTCCTATTATCCTCCTCCCCCCCAGGACTACTCCTCCTATTATCCTCCTCTCCCACCAGGACTACTCCTCCTATTATACTCCTCTCCCCCCAGGACTACTCCTCCTATTATCCTCCTCCCCCCAGGACTACTCCTATTATACTCCTCTCTCCCTAGAACTACTTCTCCAACACACACACACACTGCACAAAACATACCTCCCCCCAAAACACACACACGCACACAAACCGCGCAACACACACAGCACCACACACACACAACGCTGCAGACACACAGCGCTTCACAAACAACGCAACACACAACGCAACACACAAACAATACCGCTCTCACACACCCCACACCCAGAACATTTACAGCGCCCTACAAAAACACTTGGTAACTACACACAACATCTACTGTATGTATAAAAAACAAAAAGCCAGCACTAGATGTGAAGTGCACATTTAGTGCTGGCTTTTTGTTTTTCTTCATTGAATTGGTCGGTGGCTGACCCCCACCATGCTATGCACCCCAATTTGGGATGTATTCAATCTGTCTAGATTTTGGCGGTTGGTGACTGATCACATTGTCATCAGGCCTTGTCCACAGGCTATTTACTTCATGCAGCATTTGCTTGGACCTGTCCTGCCCACAGCCTTGACTCAGTCATGGGTACGGGATTGAAATAGACCAGGTGAGTGCTGCTAAGAGCAGTTCTACTATTCATATGTGAGGCCGTAAGGCACATTTTATAAAAATATTTTAGTGTAGGACTGCCTCAAATGAGATTTGCCGTGACGTGGCGAGGCAGCTCAAGGAATTGCAATTTTTTGGCAAAAATCTCAAAAAAATGTTATAATAAGTACAGTTTGGAATTTTTAGTGCTGAAGTGCACATTTAGTGCTGGCTTTTTGTTTTTCTTCATTGAATTGGTCGGTGGCTGACCCCCACCATGCTATGCACCCCAATTTGGGATGTATTCCATCTGTCTAGATTTTGGCGGTTGGTGACTGTTCACATTGTCATCAGGCCTTGTCCACAGGCTATTTACTTCATGCAGCATTTGCTTGGACCTGTCCCGCCCACAGCCATGACTCAGTCATGGGTACGGGATTGAAATAGACTAGGTGAGTGCTGCTAAGAGCAGTTCTACTATTCATATGTGAGGCCGTATGGCACATTTTATAAAAATATTTTAGTGTAGGACTGCCTCAAATGAGATTTGCCGTGACGTGGCGAGGCAGCTCAAGAAATTGCAATTTTTTGCCAAAAATCTCAACATTTTTTTATAATAAGTACAGTTTGGAATTTTTAGTGCTGAAGTGCACATTTAGTGCTGGCTTTTTGTTTATCTACTATATGTATGTGTGTGTATATATATATATATATATATATATATAACAGAAATCATACATTAAGTACACAATGAATTCTAGAATACCCGATGTGTTAGAATCGGGCCACCTTCTAGTATATACAGTTAGGTCCAGAAATATTTGGACAGTGACACAATTTTCGCGAGTTGGGCTCTGCATGCCACCACATTGGATTTGAAATGAAACCTCTACAACAGAATTCAAGTGCAGATTGTAACGTTTAATTTGAAGGTTTGAACAAAAATATCTGATAGAAATTGTAGGAATTGTACACATTTCATTACAAACACTCCACATTTTAGGAGGTCAAAAGTAATTGGACAAATAAACCAAACCCAAAAAAAAATTTTAGTTTCAATATTTTGTTGCAAATCCTTTGGAGGCAATCACTGCCTTAAGTCTGGAACCCACGGACATCACCAAACGCTGGGTTTCCTCCTTCTTAATGCTTTGCCAGGCCTTTACAGCCGCAGCCTTCAGGTCTTGCTTGTTTGTGGGTCTTTCCATCTTAAGTCTGGATTTGAGCAAGTGAAATGCATGCTCAATTGGGTTAAGATCTGGTGATTGACTTGGCCATTGCAGAATGTTCCACTTTTTTGCACTCATGAACTCCTGGTAGCTTTGGCTGTATGCTTGGGGTCATTGTCCATCTGTACTATGAAGCGTCATCCGATCAACTTTGCGGCATTTGGCTGAATCTGGGCTGAAAGTATATCCCGGTACACTTCAGAATTCATCCGGCTACTCTTGTCTGCTGTTATGTCATCAATAAACACAAGTGACCCAGTGCCATTGAAAGCCATGCATGCCCATGCCATCACGTTGCCTCCACCATGTTTTACAGAGGATGTGGTGTGCCTTGGATCATGTGCCGTTCCCTTTCTTCTCCAAACTTTTTTCTTCCCATCATTCTGGTACAGGTTGATCTTGGTCTCATCTGTCCATAGAATACTTTTCCAGAACTGAGCTGGCTTCATGAGGTGTTTTTCAGCAAATTTAACTCTGGCCTGTCTATTTTTGGAATTGATGAATGGTTTGCATCTAGATGTGAAACCTTTGTATTTACTTTCATGGAGTCTTCTCTTTACTGTTGACTTAGAGACAGATACACCTACTTCACTGAGAGTGTTCTGGACTTCAGTTGATGTTGTGAACGGGTTCTTCTTCACCAAAGAAAGTATGCGGCGATCATCCACCACTGTTGTCATCCGTGGACGCCCAGGCCTTTTTGAGTTCCCAAGCTCACCAGTCAATTCCTTTTTTCTCAGAATGTACCCGACTGTTGATTTTGCTACTCCAAGCATGTCTGCTATCTCTCTGATGGATTTTTTCTTTTTTTTCAGCCTCAGGATGTTCTGCTTCACCTCAATTGAGAGTTCCTTAGACCGCATGTTGTCTGGTCACAGCAACAGCTTCCAAATGCAAAACCACACACCTGTAATCAACCCCAGACCTTTTAACTACTTCATTGATTACAGGTTAACGAGGGAGACGCCTTCAGAGTTAATTGCAGCCCTTAGAGTCCCTTGTCCAATTACTTTTGGTCCCTTGAAAAAGAGGAGGCTATGCATTACAGAGCTATGATTCCTAAACCCTTTCTCCGATTTGGATGTGAAAACTCTCATATTGCAGCTGGGAGTGTGCACTTTCAGCCCATATTATATATATAATTGTATTTCTGAACATGTTTTTGTAAACAGCTAAAATAACAAAACTTGTGTCACTGTCCAAATATTTCTGGACCTAACTGTATATACAGTGTATATATATATATATATATATATATATATATATATATATATATATATATTACAGTACAGACCAAAAGTTTGGACACACCTCATCTCTAGAACAACTATTAAGAGGAGACTTTGTGCAGCAGGCCTTCATGGTAAAATAGCTGCAAGGCTGCTAGGAAACCACTGCTAAGGACAGACAACAAGCAGAAGAGACGTGTTTTGGCTAAAGAACACTAGGAATGGACATTAGACCAGTGGAAATCTGTGCTTTGGTCTGATGAGTCCAAATTTGAGATCTTTGGATCCAACCACCATGTCTTTGTAGAAAAGGTGAACGGATGGACTCTACATGCCTGGTTCCCACCGTGAAGCATGGAGGAGGAGGGGTGATAGTGTGGGGGTGTTTTGCTGGTGACACTGTTGGGAATTTATTCAAAATTGAAGGCATACTAAACCAGCATGGCTACCACAGCATCTTACAGCGGCGTGCTATTCCATCCGGTTTGCGTTTAGTTGGATCATCATTTATTTTTCAACAGGACAATGACCCCAAACACATCTCCAGGGTGTGTAAGGGCTATTTGACTAAGAAGGAGAGTGAAGGGATGCTACGCCAGATGACCTGGCCCTCACAGTCAACAGATCTGAACCCAATTGAGATGGTTTGGAGTGAGCTGGACCGCAGAGTGAAGGCAAAAGGGACAACAAGTGCGCAGCATCTCTGGGAACTCCTTCAAGACTGTTGGAAAACCATTTCCGGTGAATTCCTCTTGAAGCTCATCAAGAGAATGCCAAGAGTGTGCAAAGCAGTAATCAAAGCAAAAGGTGGCTACTTTGAAGAACCTAGAAAATAAGACATATTTTCAGTTGTTTCACACTTTTTTAAGTATTTCATTCCACATATTTTCATTCATAGTTTTGATGTCTTCAAGGTGAATCCACAATTTTTAAAGTCATGAAAATAAAGAAAACTCTTTGAATGAGAAGGTGTGTCCAAACTTTTGGTCTGTACTGTATATATATATAAAATGTTGCCAATTTATGTAAATCGCTGTGGAATTAATAGCACTATATAAATTAATAGATATTATTATTATATACATTAATTGCATTTTGGAAACCTGATTCTTTTGGGTGGTAAGACATAGGTCTGCGTTGGTGATATAGACAGAATATGGCAGAACTATTTGTAATCCAGTTTACTTGCAAAATTATTATTTTTTCCATTTTGGCATTGCAGAAAAAAAAAAGTTACACAGTTGTACAAAGCCTAAAAAGAATAATTTAGAATAGATTCCTATAACTTCTTTACATATAAAATTAGCCAAAAACAATAAGGCAGGCTTACCAATATGCTACGATCATATCTCTAACTTGTGTAATTTGGTGGCAAAGAAATTCACTATTATAAATAAAAACATTTTATATGGACTTTTTCTTGCAATCAAACTATTTTTTCCTTTACATTTTTGTATATTTATTTATTTGATTTGGCATTTCCTTTTTTTCAGTCGTTGAGGTAGCTCACTAAAAGCCAAAGTAATGCAAAAATAACAGGAAGTTCTTAGGGGAAAACTATTCTCCTTGTGGAGACTGAAAAACCAATCTGTCTGTCAGTGGTGAGGAGTCTTATAGCTGAAATGCTCTTCTGGGAAATATTCAAATTGTCTCTTCAGGGAGGAAGGAGACAAACTCTAGTGCCACATTTTGAAAGTAGCAATCCTAAAAGTCAAAAGTGGCCCTTTAACAAGCCTTTTCATATGACATAGGATTTATGCCAGATCTCAATTTTCAGACACCGTGTTTTGGGAAGATTGTCCCTCGTCAGTGCAAAGTATGAGATCTAATCTGGCTGAATGAGAAGCTCTACTGGTGTCTAAGGGGGAAACGTTTATCCTTGCGGAGACTAGCAAACTAATCTGGCTGTCAGTGGTGAGGAGTCTTATAGCTGCAATGCTCCTCTGGACAATATTCAAATTGTCTCTTCAGGGATGAAGGAGACAAACTCTAGTGCTGCAAAGAAAAACATTTTCCCCTTAGACCCCAGTAGAGCTTCTCATTCAGCAAGATCAGACCTGATACTTTGCACTGATGAGGAACAATCATCCCGAAACACCGTGTCTGCAAATTGAGGTTGTGATCTGGCATAAATCCTAGGTCATATGAAAAGGCTCATTAAAGGGCTCTTTTGACTTTTAGGATTGCTACTTCCATTAGGCATCACTAGAGTGGGCGGAACCAGGTGGTTGGAAGACGCCCACCAAGGAGTCTAGACAGCCCGGGCGGGAAAACAAACAGTTGAGTCAGATCAATTTTAGAGTTTGGTGAGAGTGGAGGTCAGGCCTGTGTGTCAGGTCTGAAGTAAACTGACAGGTATCAGGGTAGGAGCCCTGGTGCTTTTGGCTAGGAGGCAGATGGCGGTCTCCGTCTGCAGGAGCCGGGAAGATGGCTCAGTGGAACCGAGGTGGACCAGGACAGGGTTGTGGCCCGCCGGAATCGACCCGGAAAACCGACTCGGAAACCGGAGCACACAGGGGGGTACTCAGACCCTGAAGCTAGTTCCAGAAGCGACTGGAACTCGTTAATTAACTGATTGAGGCCAGGACTAAAGGTCCTGTCCCACCCAAAGTCCCGATAGAAGACAACAGCCCAACGAGGGGGATAAGAGGCCACCGCCAGGGCTCAGAGATCCCACAGGCCAGCGTCTGTGGGCAAGGGCTCCTTAGGCCACATCCAGCCGGGAGCAGACTCCTGAAGTTGCAAGCACAGGCAGTCCACCATTACACAAAAGGTGCAAGAGAAAGACAGAGACCACCAGCCGGGTGGGGGACCAGAACGCAGCCGGCTGCGGGCACTGACCACCCATCACCTTGGTTTACCAGAGACTTGTTTCATTCAATAGTGAGTATACCAGCATCTTGCGGTGGCCCACCTCCCTGCACCAACAAATCACCAAACGGGTCCCGGGACCACCATCCCTGCCCATGGAGGGGTTTACAACTTGCTGCACAACATATCCCCTGGGTGCCCTGTAACTGCAGCGGTGGTGTCCAAACTCACCACATACCGTTTGTGGCGTCACGAACCTAGTATGGCCCAGCCCGTACATATACGTCCTACATCCACCATCACCCAATCCTTTTCATTCAGAGTGTCCGCGGGATCCCCTGGGTCCGGAGACCCTCGAGCCACCCACCGGAAGGCCCGGACCCGAGCAGCGGCAGGCTGCCGGCACGGGGGCGGCACATGATCACTTTTTGGTAATCCGGTATCTAATAGTCACCATTCTTAGTTTAAGTTATGATCAATGATATATATAGCTATGGAATCTTATAATCTCAGACTAGTTCTATAGCATTTTTTTTTTCTCAAACTGGTTATAATGACTGGCAGCATGTTGGCATGTGAAACAGACAATCATTCATGTTGTATGTATAAGTATAATGTTGCTAAATCCTACCCACTTTGTGAGCCGCTTTATGGAAATATTTCTGTTGAACATGTTGAGATCTGTCTATTATAGCTCTTAGTATATGATAATTTGTGAGAAGTAACTAAATGACTGGCACGTGTTGTATTATATTCTTTTGATTGACAAAGACATATTTTATCATGCATGTACCCGTGACTTTTACTGGAACCTCCTATATTAATTGGGTGTGTTATTTGAAAGAATTGTTATGGCAGAAGACCAGGAAACGTTCAAAGCCTGAATGTCTTGCCCAAGCTTGTAGTGGTTCTATAATAAATGTGTTTTATACCATTATCCAAAGCTCAGGTAGGCTACACTGTTAATAAATTAGTGGATTGAGTAGATTATAATACTTAAAAATTATCGGACTTGACATAACAGTTTTGAAACAGTTTTTGAATCTAATTACTCATGTACAATTGCATCAATGGACAATACAGAGACCAGTCTACTGACCTAGACCTGTAATCAAGACAATCTGTATCTGTAGCTCATACCTCCCAAATGTTCCAGATCCAGTAGGATAGTCCCAGATTCTGTAACCTTTTTGCTGAAACACCAATCCTGACTTGAGGCATGATATGAAGCTTGGAGAAGTTCTAAAAAGTGAAGCCCCAAAACTGAATTTGGAAGAGATGAAGAGAAGAGAAAAGCAGGTCCACTGGGGACATAGCTGACTTTTCTTGTTCATGTGTGTAAAACATATGCCCCCAAATAGCTTTATAAATCATTGGATATATTTACTCCTCTGTGAGATACAGAAGTATAGACTGACCAATGTCTTTTTGTAACAAAGGTCAGAAAATAAATCTGAGAAAAAACAATCATAACCACTGTGTCCCTAGGATCCTGTATTTAATACAGTCCACCATTGTTGGGAACTAATATGCAGAAATGCTGAGAGTACAGAGTGACTGTGGTGCACAGTCATGGCCAAAAGTGTTGGAACCCTTGAAACTGTTCCTGAGGCCTAAAACCCACTTCCACATAAAAAACGTACGTGTGACACGTTCCATTTTTCAGGTCCGTGTTCCGTTTTTTATGGGCGTTTCTCCGGTACGTATGACATTCGTGTGATGACGTATGCTTGCCGTGTGTATGTGTGGAATGTCCGTATTGGCATAAAACACGTACGTGTGCTGTCCATGTGACTTCCGCTTTTTCAGATCCGCATTCATACCCAAATTACGTTATTGATCCTTCATCATGAGATCCTGGTGTTGTTAATTGGTCAATTTCCGTCCCTCATCAGTGTATAAGGGTTAAAAACATTTCAAATCATTGTTTTCTGGCTCTTCCACTCATTATACAGACACCAAAATGTCTCTCTCCAATGAATCAACCATGTATTTGCTATGGTTGATATCTAGGAGATTTGGTGTTAGGCGACATATGCTTGATTATGAACCACCTGTTGAAAAAAGGATGTGGATCCACCCCCTTGTCAAGCTAAGGAAAACGCATGGCCATTTTAACATTCTTTATGGTGAAATGCGCAAATTTCCGCCAAAATTTCAAGCATACTGCCATATAACCATAACGTCCTTTGACAACATCCTTGGCCTTGTGCATCACCAATTGAAACATCAGGACATTTGACAATTTGACAATTGACCTGATAGATTGGAAACAAGTGTTGCTGATGTTTGGATTAAAAATGCACACGGACGGCACGTGCTGAACACGGACATGCTACGTGTGCCGTCCATGCAGGCACGGACCCATTGACTTTAGCGGGTCCGTGCCTGAGTGTTGACAGACAAAAACGGACATGTCGACCGTGTGGAAAAACGCACACACGTACTTACCACACGGACACACGTTCCGTGTGATTTTACGTGTGTGTGCCATCTACCATAGGGTAACGTTGGTCAACGTGTCTCCGTGTCTCCGGTACATGCAAAAACGTTCCAAACACGTACTGGAGGCACAAATGTGTGTTGCAGGCCTGAGAAGGTTTTTTTCTATAACATTTTTGCAATTCTACATGTTTGTAATACACATTTATTTCCTTTCTGTGGACTGGAACACCTCACCAGAAAAAAAAAAAAAAAAACTAAATATAATTTTACACAAAACTCCAAAAATTGATGGCACCCTCAACTTAAGGCAGGCTTTGCACGTTGCGACATCACAAGCTGATGCTGCGATGTCACACGCGATAGTCCCCGCACCCATCGCAGCAGCGATATCTTGTAATTCCTGGCGTAGCGAACATTATTGCTACGCCAGCTTCACATGCACTCACCTGTCCTGCGACGTCGCTCTGGTCGGCGTCCCGTCTTCTTCCTAAGGGGGCGGGTCGTACAACGTCAAAGAGACGTCACACGGCAGGCGGCCAATCAAAGCGGAGGGGCGGAGATGAGCAGGATGTAAACATCTCGCCAACCTCCTTCCTTCCGCACTGGCGGCCGCAGGTAAGGAGATGTTCTTCGCTCCTGCGGCTTCTCACACAGCGATGTGTGCTGCTGCAGGAACGAGGAACAACAACGTACCTGTGGCTGCAGCGGCATTATGGAAATGTCAGAGAATACACCGATGATACGATAATGACGCTTTTGTGCTCGTTAATCGTATCATCTAGGATTTACACACTACGATGTCGAAAGTGACGCCGGATGTGCGTCACTTTCGATTTGACCCCACCGACATCGCACATGTGATGTTGCAACATGCAAAGCCGCCCTAAGATTTGGTTGCACCCTTTGGAATAATTAACTGCAATCAATCACTTCCTATAAACATCCACAAGCTTCTAACACCTCTCAACTAGAATTTTTGACCACTCTTCTTTTGCAAAGTGCTCCAGGTCTCTTATTTGAAGAGCACCTTCTCCTCACAGCAATTTTAAGATACAATGGTATTCATTAGAGATGAGTGAATCTGTTTTATAAAATGTTCGGTACGAGCCTTAGCCATTTCGACTCGGGCTCAGTAACCCGAGGTATTTCCCTAAAAGTTGGCAATGTCCATATTAGTTTGATAACTGAGCGTGTTTTCCAAAAATGCTTTTCTAATAACATGTTATGCTTTTGGATAGGATTGTCGTGCTGTGTGATGAACGAGGGGATGTGCATACGTAGCACCCCTGAGACTGGTTGCTACAGGGTATATCATTATATCCTCCCCGGGCAGATGAAGATGTTAATCTGGTAAGTTTACACACACCTCACACCACCATACAGCAGGGAGAAGCAGTCACTAGGAAATGGTTAACAATGTTTCTACAAACACAGTCAGGAAGTGACTCAGCCGGTTCCTAGCAGACCCAGGTCGCCATAGTAACTTGCAAGGGTGTGGGCATGGCCAATTAGGAGTATAGACACGAGACAGAGCCGACGCATGGTGTGTAGCTCCCTGAAGGGAGGCTGTCAGGCCTTCAGGGAGGCAGAACAGAGCTGTCTGAATGTAACACCGAACTGACAGTACAACCAAGCTGGGGCCAGTAACACCTAGAGAGACGGGACCTGGCACTTGTAATCGTGGACTAAAAGGGGAGCAGTCACCAGAGCACGGGACTGAGCACAGGAGAGGTACAGAGCCCCGGTTCGGGTGGCCGCGGCGCGACAGCAGAGAGGGAGCGTGGGGAGATGGGACGGAGATCCGACCCACGAGAGGCCCAGGCTGCTGGCCTATGCGGGCCAGGACCGGGGGAGAGTACAGAGTTGTGCATGGAGGAGAAAGGCCACAGATTACCAAATCGGATCCAGCCTCTGACCTGCCCGGGAAGCGACCGGAGTCTCTGATGGCAAGGACCAGCACCCGGGATGCAATACCACCTGAGCCAGTAAATAAAGTGACTAGAACCCGCACCTGGTGACTGAGTAACTGCCGCCGCCCTGCACTCCGGCGCTCCCGTGGACTGCCGCCCCATTCTCACCAACCTCCCGGGATACCCTGTTCCGCCCGTGGTGAGCAATACCATCTCGGCATGCACATAACACCTGCCCTGGAGAGAGACTGTGCAATAGCGGTTAGTTCCTGGCCACATACCGCGGGTGGTGCTGCGAAGCATCCCCACTCCCCATCGAGTACTGCCCATGGGAGAGGACTAGTCGCAGGAGGGGTCGGCGGCGGAGGAGGCCAAGACCCCAGTTACCACTGCAACCGGTGACACGCTTCCCAGGGGCCCGTCACCCTCCTTCCATCCCCATCTGTATTGGCCACTTGTCTGTTTGCTGTTTTTGTTTTTCATGTAGCCGACGAGGTCACGGAGCCGTGTCAGGCCAGTCACAGCTACCCCAAGGAACCACTGGCCCTATGACGAGTACCCTAAGGTCCCGTGGTACGCTACACATATTGAGAAGAGGGGATAGGGACTCGGAAGAAGCCAGAGGCACGCGGCCCCTTTATTTTTTTTCTTAATTTTATTTGCGGATGTTCCTGCAGACAATCACGGCATAGCAAACATCCACAAGGTTCTGACATAAGGGTTTGTGTCATTGGCTGCCTAAGTCACATGTCCCTCTGCATATAAAATGCGGACATGTAGTGTTGGTGCCATTTTGTGAATGTTAAACATTAGGAAAGGTGCTGCCGCTAATACTGCTAGTCAGCTTAGCTAGGGGTTTAATTATAGGTTGTTGAGCTAGATAGGAGAGTAATAGAGTAGAATAGGGAAAGATGTGTGTTACAAATCGACATTTCAAGATAGATTTCTGAGTGCTTGCTAAACAGTCCCAAATAATCAAAAAGGGGATTCATCTGAGAAAATGACTTTACCCCAGTCCTCAGCAGTCCACTCCCTGTACCTTTTGCAGAATATCAGTCGATCCCTGATGTTTTTTCTGGAGAGAAGTGGCTTCTTTGCTGCCCTCCTTGAAACCAGGCCTTGCTTAAAGAGTCTCCGCCTCACAGTGCGTGCAGAAGCAGTCACACCAGCCTGCTGCCATTGCTGAGCTAGCTCGGCACTGCTGGTAGTCCGATCCCGCAGCTGAAACAGTTTTAAGATACGGTCCAGGCATTTGCTGGTCCTTCTTGGGCGCCCTGGAGCCATTTTGGCAACAATGAAAGCTCTCTCCTTGAAGTTCTTGATGATGCGATAGATTGTTAACTGAGGTGCAATCTTTGTAGCTGCGATACTCTTCCCTGTTAGGCCATTTTTGTGCAGAGCGATGATGGCTGCACGTGTTTCTTTAGAGATAACCATGGTTAACTGAAGAGAAACAATGATACCAAGCACCAGCCTCCTTTTAAAGTGTACAGTGGTGTCATTCTTACTTAATCATGACTGATTGATCGCTAGCCCTGTCCTCATCAACACCCACACCTGTGTTAATGGAACAATCACTAAAACAATGTTAGCTGCTCCTTTTAAGGCTGGAATGCAATGATGTTGAAATGTGTTTTGGGGGTTATAGTTCATTTTCTTAGCCAATATTGACTTTGCAAGTAATTGCTGTTAAGCTGATCACTCTTTATGACATTCTGGAGTATATGCAAATTGCCATTAGAAAAACTGAAGCAGTCGACTTTGTAAAAATTAATATTTGTAGAATTCTCAAAACTTTTGGCTATGACTGTAGAATCTCATAAATGATCATTAGTAATACTTTTTCTAAAGATTTGTTTATGCATGCTACTAGATGCAGGGACTGTTAGGCAAGGAATATAGATATGTGCACAGAAATGCTAGTGGTTTTGGGTGCACAGGGGAGCTAACAGGTTCCCCTTAACTATTCAGCATCAGACTCTATGACATACTCTACTCTACATACAGTTGAAACCAGAAATGTACACAGACTATCTAAAAAGACACATCTGCATGTTTTTCTCACTATCCTACAAGAAGTGAAAATAAACTTTACCATTTTAGGTCAATTAGGAACCAAAATTAATTATATTTTTCAAATATCAGAATAATGAGAAAGAGAAAATGTTTTAAGATTAAAAATCAAAAGTTTACATTAATTTCATTAGTATTTGGTAAGATTGCCCTTAAACTGTATGATTTGGGTCATACGTTTTAGATATCCTTCCACAAGCTTCTCACAATAGTTAGTAGGAATTTGGGCCCATTTCTCCTGACAGAGCTGGTGTAACTGAGCCATGTTTGTATATCGCCCAGGGAATGTGATACTCGGTACAGGGCAGTGTATCTGTACCGCCCCCGTGTCATTGGCTGAGCTGCTCGGATCCGGAACCGTGGTGACTCGAGGGGGTCTCCAGACCCGGGGTTCGTGTGGACACTAGAGTTTGTAAAGGGGGAGTATGTACAGAGGAGTTAGAAGTTCGTAACGCCACCCACGGTGCATGGTAATATGGAGGATACCAGAATGTACCGCATCTTTATATTTTACTTGGTAATATGGAGTAACACCGCTGCTGTTGGCGAGCCTGGTGGCGGTGGTATGGAAGCAAGATGTTTAACCCCTCCGTGGGTAGGCGGTTACGCCACGGGGCCCGGTGGTGGTAGTGACGGGGTGCCATTTGGAAAAGGAAAGAGGTTTTCTGCGTACTCACTCAGTCCAAGAATACTGACACCGACAGCTTGTAAACCAGAATTCTGAACACCACTGCAGCAGGGAGGGAGCACGCGTGGATCCATGCCCTTGGTGTTGCTTGTTAGCCTGTGGACTTCCCCGTGGCACCTTCTCACTGTTGGACCCTATAGTATGGAACTAATCGGGTCCCGCTCACCCGTATGGCTAACGGAGTGAGCTTGCTCTCAGGGTTCACACTTGGGATTTGGTGGACTGTACTTTGGCAAAAAGTCCTATCCCCTCGTTGTGCTAGTACCCCGATTTTGGAGCGGGTGAGAGATGAATCTTGAAGACTTCACCCCCGTCGGGTTAATTACCAGGACGCTTTAAGCTACTTCCCGGCCTAGGG